>NC_056740.1:366004680-366302180 GCF_019279795.1 Protopterus annectens
TCGAATGTCAGTATATCGAGACTATAAAGTCGAAGCTGCAGAATACCAAAACCGCTACAGTTAAACACACCATACACCACACTACAAAAAAAAAAAGAAAAAACACACACACACAAACATAAAAACAGAAACAAACCTACGTTACAAATAAGCAGGGGGGCAAGCCCCACTGCACCCCCCACATCCCCGCTACCAAGCAGTAAAAGACAGCAAACTCACAACCTGACATTCCACAGTCCCTCGCACACACACATCACATATACACACACACACACACACACACATATATATATATATATATATATATATATACATATACATATAAACACTAGCACATTCAACAGTTAAGCACTCATACTTTTACCTGCCTACTCTAACCGACACGTAGAACTTCCAAACACACTCACACACTCAAACACCTATCCAAAACCCTTACAAAATAGTCACTTACCTTAAATTCCTCCTAAATCCACACACTAAACCGGACACCATCTGCACAATACATTCCAGATCATGTACCGTTAAACCACATCCAGATTCACGGTTATGCACTTTCAGTGTTCTGAACATTCGACTTTATGGTCTCGAAATACTGAAATTCGATATTTCAGTATTTCGAGATTCTAAAGAGAATGTGTGTATGTGTATATATATATATATATATATATATATATATATATATATATATATATATAAAATCTGTATATATATATTACATTAAGGAAAAATTGCTTTTAAAATCGTAGCCCTTAATGTTAACAGTTTGAAGAAATTAGAAAGAATAGGAATTTTGGAACGGTGTAAAAAATAAGAATGTGAGATTTTCTTAGAAGATGTCAGATCTTTATCTCAAACAGAAAGAGATCAAACAGAAACATGACGGGGAAAATGTTATTTGTAATTTTGGGAAGGAAACTTGTTCTGGAATTCCTATACTATATAGAGACCAACAAAATTGTTAGATTTTACCTTTGTTTTAACAGGTAGAACTACAATTACTGATGTATGATGGAGAGATCAAGTAATTAGAATTATAGCTATTTATGCTTATGTAACTAAAAAGGAGAGGGAAGAGGTATTTAGAAATATCATTGAATATGTTATAACTAATATGGAAATTATTGTAGAAGGAGATTTTAATTGTAACTTGAGATGGCAGAAAAAGAAAGCATATGATGGTAAGTTAGCATGTGATTGATATTATAATATGTGAGCAATTAAGGATATGGAATCACAGTACATGGACATAAGGAGAAAAGAGAACCAAAATAGACTATTTTTGGTATCAGAAAGTTTTTCAGTTATGGAAGAAGTTGTTCTGATTTCAGGATTTTCAGATCATAGGGCAATTTGGACTGAAATAAAGGAAATCCTGAAATAAAGAAGGGACTAAAAAGAACAAATGAGGTGAAAATGGGATAGCGTGGGTAAAGAAGAAAAGTTGAGATTGTGGCAAAATATATGGGGATGAGAGAATTTTACAAGGACTGGTCAGAATAGTGGTAAATTTTAAACAGAAGTATAAAAATGCTACATGACATGGGAAAAAGAAAAAAAATAAATATGGAAATATAAAATATAAGAAGATAAATAATGCTATTAATTGTTTGGAAAGGAATGATAATTTTATTATAAAGGAACAAAAATTACTTGAATTAAATAAGAAACATATAACATCTATTATATAAGCAAAGACATTTTGCAAGGAAAAAAGAAAAAAATGCATTATATTTAAGTAAAGTCGTTAAAAACAGTGTTATGAGAGAATTGAAGGATTCACTGGGTAAATAATACATAACAGAAAATCCTGGAACTAGTAAAAGAATATATGAAGACATTACTTGAAGAACAGGGGGTAAAAAATTGTAAGAAATTGGAAGTTTATCCATTGTTTGACAGAGATAAAGATTTAGATAAAAAAATAATGACAGAAGAATTAGAGCAAGTCTTGAAAGTACTGAATTTAGATTCAGCGGCAGGACTAGATGGTATTGATTATATGACATATAAGGCTATGACAGTGGTTCAAAAAGAAAGGTTTATAAGTGTATTAAATGAATGGTTGGAATAAGGATTATATATAAAGAATTGTGTAAGGGTGTACTCAGATTTATAAGGAAAAAAAGGTGATAAAGGAGAATTACAGAATTAGGGACCAATAGTATTAAATAATATTGATAACATTTTCAAGAAAAATAAAGTATGTAAAATTTTAGAGGGGTATGCACACAGTATAAAAGGAAAAAGGGCTCATGATTTATTACTAATAATCAAGGAAATAGTAGATTATATATGGCACATAAATGCACATGCAAAATTAAAGGCTGAAGATTTAAGTAGGGCTTTTGATTCAATTCATCATTCAGTATTATGGGAACTATTTGAGGTTTATGTTGTTTGTCTTTCGTCTTTTTCCCGGTAAGGGGTCGCCACAGCGGAACTCCAGTCCGCTAATGATTGGCAGTAGATTTTTTACGAAACGCCGAGGTGCCAAGCTCGACGCTCAACCTTCAACGAAGGCACGCCCATTTACGCACGCATGTCTTTCGAACGCTACCCAATCGCAGGGAGGACATGCAGACTCCACACAAAAGGCACTCCCAAGCCAAGCCAAGAATCGGACGGGAGAACCTCTTGCTGTGAGGTAACAACGCTACCACCGTACCACCGTGGCATCAGTTGAGGTTTATAATAAGTGAAAAGATACAAAAGGTTTGTGTTACAGCTTATAATATGGTTAAAGCATTACTAAACAGGTGGTTTAGTGAAGATATACAGCTTGAGAAAGGTTTAGTATATTATTTGTGTTGGTAATGAACGTGATATCTATACAGATAAATAGAAGCATGGGATTGATGAGTTATACTTCAAATGAAGAGATAAAGATACCAATTATGCTATCATATGCAGATATTATTTTCACTAAAAATGAGGCATGTATAAGTAAAGTGATAAAAAATTTACAAGAAACTATTAAAGTAATAGGGTTTTTGATAAAGAAAAAAGTCAAGCATTGGGATCTGAAAAGATGATGGTGGAATTAAATTTAATATGACAAAAAAGATTCTTGGAATATGATTTGGAAAGCAAGATATTAGAGAAACTGTACAGAAGGAGAAATTACAGGAAATGAGAAATACCTGTTTATTTTGAAAATCTTTTAGATAGTCTTTTCAAAAGAAAGTGTATTAACTCGATTTTGTTAGGAAAAATTGCATATTTAGCAGGGGTTTTCAGTTTGCCTTTGACATTAGAAAAAGAATTGTATAATATTTTTTTCCATCATTTGGGGTTCCAGGTTGAACTTGGATAAAAGGGGAATTTTATATGTACAAAAAGAGAAGGGTGGAATAGGTTTCATAAATCCGATAGTATATAGCGCATCTAAAGTAATGAAATGCATAAAAGAACGATGGTTCGAATTAATTGCAAAATATAAAATGGAATGATTTAGTTTAACTCAAAAAGAAGGAGGGTTTATTGTAACAAAGAAATGGTTGAACATTCAATACACTGAATCTGCTTTTATGCCAGTTGCTGGTATTGTTAAGATTGGGAGTTGTAACTCAGATAAAAGGGGAATTTTCTATGTACAAAAAGAGAAGAGTAGAATAGGTTTTATAAATTCAATAGTATATAGTGCATCTAAAGTAATGAAATGCATAAATGACAATGATGGTTTGATTCTAACACAAATAACATCTATTTATCCTTTTGATAAAAAGAGCATTTGACCAAATGAACAACAACCATATATAAATATAAATGGGTTTCATTTGTTGGGTTGAATGTTCAAAACATCAAATGTACTTTGGTTGAACACTCGAAACACTGAACCTGCTTAAGCCAGTTGCTGATACTGTTAAGATTGGGAGCTTCTCCTTTTCCCAATTTAGTACAATCATGGAGTTGTTATATATAAGTAGTAAGAAGATATTTTTTTGTTCGATGCATTAAGGTTTAATGATTTGTTTCAAACTGTTGTGACATTGATGTAACACCATAAAAACCACACTGCGTGTATTAACATAAACAGAAAACCAACTTTAAATTAGCTAGTCCAGTTTCTAGGCAAAATAATGCCATCAACTGTAAGTATTACAAGGGAATAATAGACCTTCTGGGGTGGAGATGTCTTTGGCCTGCAATGGTCAGGCCTACCACCACCCATGAGTGGTTATAACAGGTACACCTCCTCAAACAGATAAAACCGTAAGAAATCTGGGTTCTTATGTGGACAACTCTCTTTCATTTCATCATCATATTTCCACCATAATGAGGAAATTCTATCTGGCCCAGTTAATTTCTAAGGCAATATCTTAAAGATCCAAACAAGTCATCTTACCACTTTATTCCTCTCTTATCAGACCCACCACTGAATACAATGCCCCCTCTGGTACTTACAAATCCAAGGATAAAGTTCAGCTGGAAAGGTTCCAACCATTTTAACCAAAATATAAGTTTTAAATACTTCAATTATCTGCACAGATTAGTGCAGCTCTCCTTATACTCAAGTAGTCTGTGGGCTGCTCTGTGGTGACCTGCATTGTGTTTTTCAAGCCACAAAAGACCTTATCTTATTTGACCTTTTATTTATTTAGAAAACCAGTGGTTTTGCAAACACCTGTACTAGGAACATGAATTCACACAAATAAACAATGCACACTAGAGAAACACTTTCCTATTACAACTTATTTCCAGCCTACGTTGTATGGTACCAGTACAGACCAAGTGAAGTACTACTTTGTCTGTCTGTAAGACAAAGTCTTGATGATTGGCTGGGTAGATATAAGTTTACAGCAGGGCTATCATGTATGGCCCTGCTTGATTTTACAGGTGGGCCACATTAAGTACTTATAAAGGGTGAGAAGAACTTTTAAGTGTGTCTGCTTACAGTTATATATGGCTAGGCTACTTATTTTCCCAATGATCACTTGCCTAGCATTGCTCCTATGTTTCTGAGAGAAACAGATGGACAGATTTGGATGATTCAGGACAGTAAAATGTTGTAAAGAACTGAGAATAACGGAAGAGGGTGAAGAGAATATGGCAGTTGGAGTAGGTGGAGATAGAAAAGCCGGACCGTAGGAGAGGAAAGAGGGGAGTGGAGGTAGTCAAGGTGGAAGAGGGGTCAGAGTTTATATAAAGACAGTTAAGGGGGAAAGATGAGTAAGGTAGTGATTAAAAGCATAGGTAGTGCTGTAATTAACAGATGTAAATTATTACTGTAGTAGTAATTGGGTTAGATTGGCTTTCCTGACTACTTTTGCTACATGGTAATCAAAGGATAGTGAAGGTGCCAAAATCTCTTACAACCTCTCCAGTCCGAGTGGGCTGCTGTTTATACTGCAAGCTACTGAGATTTTCTTAACCACAATGTCAATGCTATATCATTAATCTGTATGTTGTAGCCTTGTAGTAGTAACTTGGTATGAGATGCTGATCAAACACCACCATCTAGTTTGCAGTCACTGGCAAAATTTAGATTGCCATATGTCTAAGTTAGTAGTTTGGAAAACTGAGAAACAGATATGAAAGAGAAGCAGTCCCAGTACTGAGCCTCAAGGAATGCCACTGGTCACTTTTTTTGCTTTCTTAGGTGGCACCTGCTATTTTAACTACATGGGATTTGTCTGTCAACCTGCTTGCTAATCACCTTACAATATAAGGGTCTAAATTTATAACTACATTTCCAGGAAGATGAACAGTAAAGGCCGTGGCCAGATTAAAGTATTTTATAGGAACTGCATAGCCCCTGCAGCTTCATTGTCTTTCTCCAAGAAATTTACTACATTGAGAATGATATTCTCTGACAAAGATAATATTGTTAAGAGTTTAGAGCAGTGAGTTTTTTATATCACAGCTTTTGAATCAAATATAAGACATTCCATGGTTTTGCAAATTAGACTGGTTAGGCTGATGGGTCTTATATTGTCTACGATCAAAGCTGGGCCCAATTTATGGACTGGCATTGATAATGGTCTTTCCATACCTCAGGAACATACCCTGTGGTTACACTTAAGTCGAATAGTTTTAGGAAGGGCTCAGAAATGGTGTCTTTTTGTGATGCTGATTAAGCAATCAACCAGGTATAGTGTTGAGGGCCACAGCGAAGAGAGTTTCCTCTCTCAAGATTCCATAATAATCTTGTGAGACGAAAGGACCCTGGGAATTTGTGGAATTTACATATAAATACAGTAGCAACATCTTTAGGGTTGGAATGGGTAATACCATTATGAATTAATTCAGGGAATTGCTGTGTGTCATTTATTTAACTGCCTAATGTAGTAAAGAAGGATACAGATTATCCAGGTCTTCAGATGCTAATTTTAATGTCCTACTTCAATCTTCCTTAAAGTAACTTTCAGATTTTTGCTGCTGTTTTTCATAGCCTTTAATGGGATAAATCTCAGTTTATTACAGGCAATAATTAACTTTCTTTTATGACACAGCCAGTTACTCCTGGCATTCTACTACAGTGGCTTATTTTTTACATTTCCCCAACATATCTTGTTAGGGTTGGAACCACTTGCTTTATGCTACTTGCCATCTAACAGCAAGTAACAGCTGAGGCTATATGGGGGCTGGAATCTTGCTGCCGAATTTTGAGAGCTTTTAATAGGTCTTGTCTTTTTAAAGTCCTTGAATACAGAGGTGCTCACTGCAGTGGGTTTAAATGCTCTAAAGCAAGACTCCTGATTTGACTACAGACACAAGTCCGATGTTAGGAAGGATGACATCAAGCAGATTTTGACACCTAGTAGGCTAATTGTACAAGGCAGTTAGCATTTACTAAGTCTAGAAATCTTTGGGTGCACTCAATCTTTGAGAGAGAGAGAGAGATGATCCACTTAATTGCACTGTGTTTTCATCACTGACACAGTACTCCCTGTAATTTGTCTGAAGAAACTATTTATATTTGGATGTTTTGCTATTAATGGTCATTTTATTTTCTCTTTGTGCCTCCTTTTTAAGTCCAACTGGACCACCCAGGTAATAAAATAAAAATTAGCTGTCACACCCTTCAACAGTCCTCAGATGATATCTTGTCTCTTCATGCTTTGCACCTGCACATGGTATCCATTATTGTATATATTAAAACCTCAATGGCACAAAAGCAGAAGATAGTTACTACTGCATACTCTAAATGTACCCAATAAATCACCATCTTCACAGTGTGGAACAAACATTAAACCTGTTTGTTTAACCACTGGACCACACACATTAACAGTGAACATTTACTACTTCCCCAAATGAAAGTCTCTGCAAGCATCACTACTAGCATGTCATCACATTTTATTAAAATGGTACCCCATTTCACAACATCCAGGCAATCACTGTTAGACACTTTATTGCTTTCAGCGCTTTAACACTTGACCATTACAACATTATAAATCATATAAAAAAAGATGACAACCATGTTGCAAAAACTTTAACTTCTGGGGCCCAGAACTACTTAACAATTTAGATATATATTACAAATAAGTTTGCTTAGCACTTTATGGAGAGAAAGGTATTCAAACAGCACTTTCAAAATACATATCTGATAAAATGTAAAGAAAACAAAATAGCAGCAGTCACATCTTAAAATGCTAAAATGTAATATTAAAATGGATCAGGACAAAAGCCTTGTACAGAAATGTACATATAAATAATACATCTTTAAAAACAGCTCACCAGTGTGGGACATGCTTTCTAGAGAATGTTGTACATCTGGAAAAGTGGCCAGGTTGGGAGTTACATTTTCGGGCCCAAATCAACAGGCTGCTTCCTGAGGCAGATGCCATGGCAGATTTAGCTTGTTAAGGAGGGACAGTAAGTGCATAAAAAGGCATTTACAGTAGAACGTAGGCCCCACTTTGATACCATTGCACTCCAAGAAGAAAAAGTGCTCTGAAACCTGTGGCACAAGCCTTCTCTCAAACTGCTTAAAACCACAATTAAACTAAGTGGTCTGTGTCAGTTTGCGGTTGAGTGTGGGTTTGAAGTTCAATGGATAACTGTAAAATTAAAGTGGTTGCCAGGGGTCATCAAGTAAGTGCTACACAAATGTTTCCTTAAAATTTCCCCTGTAGAAAACTTTTTATGGCAAAGTGTTCATATACATGTACATAATAATAATATTACCACATTAAGATTTGCTCAATTCAGTTGCAACAATTTTTGACTAGGGTTCTTTTTTGACTTTTCAGTTGGTGCATACCCACTGTGTAAAGATTGACAACATAATTAAGTTTTAAGATTCAGTGTCTTCTTCACAGAAACTATAATGTCTTTCACTTGAGGTTGAGTATTTTCTTCAAATATTCTGGCATATGGCATAGGAATATCTGTACCAGTCACCCGAACGACTGGGGAATCCAAATAGTTAAATGCCGAGCCTAAAAGGGATGAGAATGAAAATTTATTTTACAGTTGTGCATATTTGTGCTGCAGCAGTCATAAGCAGTCTAATTCCTGAATCCCCCCATTTACCACAATCCAGTTATAGGTCTTGCAATCATAACTGTATCAGAATGCAATCCTCAAAATAATTTCTTAATTAGGTCACATGACTTCAGTTTAGTACACCTTACAGTAAAAGAAAGAGGAAACATGCAACATACTGAGATAAATGCTTTACAAACATATTATCCCTCAAATAATTACTGTTTGTTACCCTTCACCTACTTACTAAATTTGGCATTCTTCAGTCAGCTACTGTACCTGTCCGACTTCCCTTTCATCCTAATTTTCACATCTTACAGTTTTTATTTTGTTTTACACTTTGTTGACCTGGTTAGTCCTACTAGGCCAATGACCTTTTTTAGGGGATAACCAAGGTGATATTCATACTAAATAGGATTAATTTGACAAGAGCACCCAAGAACTTTCCTTACTTGTGAGTGGCACACATTTTGCATGAGTACTTCCAGTTTCCATTCCAGGTGCAGAGGTGGCCCAGAAAAATAGGGAGGCAGATGGAGAGAGGAGGAGATGGAGTGTTGAGACAACAAATAGTGAGACTGGACAATGTGCTCAGGATTCAGAGGAGATGTTTCAAAGAAATCTGTTTGGAGATGAGTTGGCAAATGCTGGATGTATAATTACAATCCTCCAGCCAGGAGAGTTGCAGGATGATTTAAAGAAATGGTGATGCAGAGTGAGACAGAAAATGAAGGAGACATTTCCAGGGGAGACCTTATGGAAAAAATACAAAAGCAGGATGCAAAGAATCTTGAATAGAGGTGAGATGGAAAATAAACCATATGCAGAGAATGTATAAGAAGGCAAAAGGGGAGTAACATAAAAGAAGGCAGAAGAAAGTGAAAAATGGAAGTATGTAGTAAGGATTCAAAATAAAGAAGACAAAGAAATGGACAAGTATAAAGTGTGGGACAAGGGCAAATGTCCAGTCTGGTGGACCCCAGCCATAAACAAATTTTACAATAAGAGGAGAAAGCTGTTACATGATAGAGCAAAATCCATAAAAGAGAAGACACCCTTGATCATTATTAGTAAAAAAATACGAGCACTCATAAAATCATCCAAGGCCAACTTTGAGAGAAAAATTGCAATAGATTCAAAAGACAATCATAAGGCCTTCTTCAGCTATGTTAGAAACCTGGGTGGAAACTCCCAGATATGCGCAGAATTAGTCCAAAATGATACAAAAATCACTGAACCCACAGACATTGCCAACATACTGGCAGACAGGTTCAGTGCAAACTTCTCCCCCCTCAGCCCCCAAAAGGAGAGATAACTATCCCAGCGGAGTGTAGCCTCCCAGACATCTCAAATGCGCAGGTGAAAGCTGCTCTCTCTAAAGCTAAAAACACAGCATCAATGGGACCGGATGGTGTCCCCGGCTGTGTGCTACACGAACTCAACGAGGAACTAAACCCGCATATAAGGCAGCTGTTTAATCTTAGCCTTACCACAGGATACGTGCCCAAGGAGTGGCGTACGGCAACTGTGGTCCCACTCCACAAAGGCGGTATCTCTACGGACCCTGGTAATTACCGCCCCATAAGCTTAACAAGCCTGGTCTGCAAAGCTATGGAGAGGATCATAATGGAACTCATAAACAAAGACATAGGGGACTTGCAGACATTGGACCCAACCCAGTTTGGCTTTGTTAAGAGCAGATCATGCCTTTTGAACTTGGTCGACTTCTTCGAAACAGTCACCAAGGCCATTGATGAGGGAAAGGCAGTCCATACAGCCTACCTTGACCTTGCAAAAGCTTTCGACACAATACCCCACTCGGGTATTATAGAGAAACTTACCAGCTTAAATGTAAACCCATATGTCACAAGATGGGTTGCAAACTGGCTAAAGGACAGAACCCACAGGGTTAGAGTTGCTGGCGCCATGTCAGACTCCAAGCCGGTCACAAGTGGTATCCCACAGGGCTCAGTCCTTGGCCCCCTGTTGTTCAGCATCTACTTCTCAAAAGTACAGGCAAACATAGGAGGACTATGGCTGACAAAGTTTGCAGATGACTGCAAACTGGCCATAGTGGAAAGTACATCGGACACAGATATCCTTCAGAGGGGTCTCACGGAAACTGATAACTGGTGCCAGAGCCATGGCCTGAAGTTAAATGCCAAAAAATGTATAGTCATACCCTTCGGGAAAAACAAGGTAACCCCAAGCTACCATATAGGTGGCAATCCATTAAGCACAGAAGAGGTTATCAGGGACCTGGGGACCCAGGTTGACAGTGGCCTTTCTTTTGACACTCACATTGCTAAAGTGGTTAGAAAGACCTTCTACATTGCCCACCTGATCATGAAGGGATTCACATCCAGATCAAGTGAGGTCATTGTTCCCCTGTACTCTTCACTTATCAAACCAATGATCGAGTACAATACCCCATTCGGGATGTATCTCACCCGACACCTGCAGCAATTAGAGAGACCCCAAAAGTTCCTCACCAAAAGGATAAAGGGACTCCAAAATCTGTCATATACTGCCAGACTGAAGAAACTCCAGCTCTATTCAGTCGCATACCGCCTGCTCAGAGGTGACCTGTGCCTGACATACAAGGCCATGTCCAACCCGGAATTAATGGACATGCTCCACCTCAAAAAATACAAATCTACCAGATCCACTAGAGCAAGCGACTTAAACCTTAGCACGGATATAAATAGGACATGCTGGAGGGATAGATTTGTCACCCAGAGACTCCCTATGCTGTGGAATAAAATCCCGGTCCATGTGAGGCAGAGCACCTCGCTGGCTCTGTTCAAGAGAAATCTTGACCGGTGGATGGGAGATCGTAGGTTTACCCCGGGTATCATCTCTGTGTCACTGCTGGACAGAAGCACAACAAACTAATGGGCACAGTATTTTTTAACATAAGGGGTGGCATAAGCCACAAAACTTTGGGCTAGGCTTATAAATGCCTTAGGGCAGATAGCCTAGTATAAACCTATGAACCTATAATAGCTCCTTTGGGCGTAAAAGCATGTGAGGCAAGAGCACTTATTTTATTAACAGAGACATTGTGTGACATTATATTTTAGATTCCTTTTTCAATGGAAAAACTTCTTGGAGAATATGAAAAAAAAGTCTGCAACCCATGGAATCTTTATGTGACAAAAGCATTTAACAGGAAAACAAAAACGAAAATTCATGTACAATTTTGAACACAGAGAGAGAGAGAGAGAGAGAGAGAAAGAGAGAGAGAGAGAGACTTTGAAAGGACATTTGAAAACTTTATATGTAAAGTACTGGACATATAAAAAGTTTATGAACTGGTGGTTGGGACTCTAATATTGTGTTAAAAATTGAAAGCAAAAAAAATTATACATATACCAAGCATGATAAATGAGAAGGGGAATAGGGGGTCATAAAGAACTTACCACAACCCAAAACTTTTTTTTTTTGAGGAAAAGGACATTTGATAAGAAACTGTGATAAAAGAAAATGTTATATTTGTCGGGAAATGGGACATGATGCAAAAGAATAAATTGAAATGTTATAAGTGTAATAAAGTTAAACATTTATGGATGGTTTGCAAAAATGAAAGGAAACAAAAAATGAACAAAGAAGAAATTTTAGTAGTAGTATAAAAAGAGAAATTAGATGAGAAAAAATAATAAACAGCACATAGAAGAAGGCTCTGAAATAACTGAAGACAAATGGGAGGTGGTAAAAGAAAAAGAAAGGAGATTGATGAAAAATAATGTGTACAACTATTGACTGGGGGATGGTATAATGGTTAAGGTGTTTGACTCACAGACACAAGGTACAGTGTCTGACTCTCACCTTTGGGAGGGAAATTGGCCAGGCTTAAATGGCCTATTAAGTAAGCTACCCTCGTCATTAGCTATAAACTTAAGAAACCATGAATCCAAGGAAAACAGAAAATTAAACGTTTAGAGTGCTTTCTGTAACTGTAAATAGCATTAACACAGTAAGAAGAATAGGGATTTTGGAGTGGTTTAATACATGTGCTGTAGATGTAATTATATTAGATGACACAAGTTTTTTTTTAATAAATGAAAGAAGAAGAGAAACTATGGGAAGGAAAGACAATGTGGAATTTGGGAAGAGAGACACATTCTGGAAAAGCCGTATTCTGTAGAAATACAGTAAATATATTAGATGTAACTTTAGCAAAAACTTAAAATGTAAAGAACTATACAGAATTATATCATCATATACTAATTGTAAAGGAAAGCTTATTTCATCAGATTTTAAACTGTAGTAATAAATATGACTATTATAATAACAGAAAACTTTGTGATTTAAGAGGTAAGCGTAAAAAGAAAGGAAAGGATACAAGAAAAATGTTACAAGTTATAAGATGTGGTAAGTTACAAACTTTGGAACAAAAATTCATGGACTTACAAAAGGGGTATGTATAGAACTAAAACAGATTATTTTACAGTAGCAGAAGGTCATTTTACAATATCGAAAGGTTGAGTTGTAGATGAAGGGGAGGCTGTTGAAACAGGATTTTCTGATTATTTTGTAATATGACTAGAGATAAAAGAAAAACAAGGAATATATAAAAATATAAAACAGGCAAAGGAATAAAAAGGATAAATGAGAAAGCATACAAACAAGGATTAGTAATACAGTTATGGAAATATCATATTACTATGAGAACATTTTATAAAAACTGGTGTGAATGGTGGATATTTAAGAAAAAATATAAAGTCAAAGTAAAGTTTATAGTCATTCAGAAATCATACGTGTAAAAACTGAATGAAATTCCGTGTCTCCGAACTCAATATGCAGACAACATATAGACTATTTTCACAGACATTTACACATATAACACCTAGCTATTACATCACAGACATGTAGGTAGACCAATATTGCACATAATTAGAAATACATTTTAACACTTTTTGAAGTGAACACTTGCATGAGACTTTTGTATTGCACAGGTACTTGGTTAAGGCATTGCATTGATTCTTGCACAGAAACAGACATTTGAGTATTGCACTGTAGACATTAAGAGTACTGCACTATGGTTAATTTACAAATTTGTAACATGTATTGCACTGAAAGCAGAGATATTTTACTGCATTGCTACTGCCCTAGATGACCTACAAGTTACAGTCATAGTGATTACTGCACAGAGTATTAGATGAGACTGGTAACCAGGTTAATGCACAATTTGAGACTGTTTCTACTGACCCAGGTGGACATCATGGAGTGTAGTGGTTACTAGAGTTCAGCAGCCTGATGACATTAGGGAAGAAGCTGTTCCTGAATCTCGTAGTTCTGCAATGTATGCTTTGGAAATGCTTTCCGGATGATAGATGCAGGAACAGTAGGTAAGCAGGGTGAGTGCAGTGTTTAATTATTCCTCTGGCCCTGCTGAGACATTTGGATAAGTACAAGTTGTGGAGAGGTACATAAAAATATTATGTACATATAAAAATGTTTTTTTACAGTGGCAATATGATGTGAGAAAAGTACAGAAAAATATAAAAGAACATATAACAATGCATTGGAAGATTTAGAACATGGTGATAGCAATAATTATATGAAAGAAATCAAGAAAAATGTACAAGAATTGTTATATATGCAAATATATTTTTACAAGGAAAAAGAAGTATCGAGTCACTTAAGCAGAGTGGTAGAGGAAGACAGTCGTGTAAATGAGATACATAAACGTAAAAGGATAAATAGAACGAACTCAGGAAAACATCATGAACAGTGAAGTGAAATATGTACAAGAAATATTTATAGAAAAAAAGGTAGTGAAAAAAACATGGGAAGTAAAAAAAAAGTTAATAGTTAATATAAAGAGGAAAAAGATTTCTTTGAATGAGCTAGATAAACTTTTAGAAGTAGAAATAGATTCGGCTGCAGGACCAGATGGAACAGGGTATGAAATGTATAAAAACGTAAGGGATTAGCAAAAAAATGTAAATGAATGGTTAAATGAAGGTTTTATGTATTATGAATTGTGTATTGGAATACTTAAATTTACATTGAAGGAAAACAGAAAACAATTACAAAAATGGAGACCAATAGTACTGAATAACAATTACAACAGCTTTATGAAAATACAAAAGAAATTTGAAACTAAAAAGGAAATTATAAAATATAACATATATAGTATAAAGGGGAAGGGTTGTCAAGAATTATTGATAGTAAAATTGTGGATGATATAAATAGGAAGAAGCGAAAGTCATTATAGGAGACCTTAACAAGGCATTTCATACAATTGGACATGAAATCTTATGGGTAATAATAAAAGAATATAAGTGATAAAGTTTGGAAATTATTACTCTGTGCTGACATACATAAAGTAAAAATACTTGTAAATGGCTGGTTAAGCCAACAGGTGCATATAAAGAATGGTGTAAAACAGAGGTGCCCAAGGATTTGTATGCTCTTTGTATTAATTAGTTATAAATGTGACTGCATGTGAAATACAGTACAAAATGAAGGAGTCGGGGTATACAAGACCCGAATGGTTAAGAATTCCAGTTTTATTAACATATGCAGATGACATAAATCCAAAAAACAAAATTTGGATAAAAGAAGTAATTTGCACAGGTAAATGTCTAGATGTGGTAAGGGTAGCTTTAAAGAAATAGACATGTAAAGATTTAGGTGATGTAGTAAAGATAGGGGGTATAGATTTTTTGCAATGAATGGCATTTCTGTGTTGAGTATAAAACTTGTGAATAAAGATGCAAGTAGAATTCAATGTGTCAAAAAACAAACATGACTTTTCTGGAGAACATATAAATTATCATTGTGAAGAAAGGCTTATTTGATAAATTCACTACGGACAGGAAAAGTAGCATACTTAGCAGGTGCATTTATGTGAAAAAAAAAAAAAAAAAATCACTACTGATGGGAAAAGTAGCATACTTATTAAGTGTATTTATTTTGCCAACAGTAATTGAAAGGAATTACTGCACATACGGTTTTCATTTATATAGGGTTCTAGATTAAACCCAGTAAAAAAAAAAAAAAAAAAGAGTTGTGTATGTAAATAAGTACACTTTTATCTGCTCTTTTTCATATAGTACTGCATTTAATTTATTTGTGTTTCTCACCGAATATTAACTCAACTGAAGTTGTGGCTGTGTTTCTATAGTTAGTTCCATACCCACCCTCCCTGTTCTTGATTTGGTGTTAATGTTGGTGGCTTTGAAATTGCCCGCCCCTCTTGTAAATTTGTATTTGGATACTCCTTCTGGGCCCATCTCATTTGCTTACTCAACTGAGTGCAGTGAGATCATATTCTGATTTCAGGCACTCCTACTGTGTACAAAGTGAGCATTTGGGAAGGACAATCCCTGTAGCCTCTTAATCTTGCTCTGTTCCCTCCCTCAAAAAAAAAAAAAAAAATTAAATAAATAATATTTAATAATAATAATAATAATTCAGCTGCTCTTACTGTAACTGTCTTAGTCACTGTTCTGCGTGCTGTTCACTCGCTCTTACTCTGCAGTTATTACAGCTTGTTAGTAGCCTTCTAATTTACTGCCTTCTGCACTTGTTTTTTAGTCATTTGTTAATTTAATTGCATTTATTTAAACTGTATTTGCCGTAATATTGCTACACACTCAAGTGTGCTAGCCTGCACTGCAATTTGAATTGTATTTACTGCTATTTTAGCTGCTTTTCTGTATAAGAAAAAATAAATAAATTCTAAGTTTGTTTCCTGTCTTTCCTGTAACTAGTCTAGTCCAGATACAGACTTGCTGTATCCAGGACTGTTGGTAAGCTTCTGAGCCCCCCAAGCCTGTGTTGAAGGGAAGCCTTCTAGCTTATCAGTGGGAGTGGTAAGCACTAGGTAGCCTATCTCCCACGTGAAGAGTAGGTTTTGGCCCAGAAATTGTAGTTCATTTGCCATTTGGGCAATTTTTCCATCTGTTTCGACTTTCTGGTTTAAAAGCTCGCGTTTGCATTTGGTCCCCGCCTTTCCTGTAACTAGTGTAGTCCAGGTACAGATTTGCTGTATCCAGGACTGTTGGTAAGCTTCTGAGCCCCCCAAGCCCTTCTGTGTTGGAGGGAAGCCTTCTAGCTTATCAGTGGGAGTGGTAAGCACTAGGTAACCTATCTACCACAGGAGGAGTGGTTTCTGGCCCAGAAATTATAGTTTATTGGCCGTTTGGGAAGCTTTTCCATCTCTTATAACCTTCTGTTTTAAAAAAACTATGTTTGCACTTGTTTCCTGCCTTTCCTGTTACTAGTCTAGTCCAGGTACAGATTTGCTGTATCCACGACTCTTTGCAAGCTTCTGAGTCCCCCAAGCCTTTCTGTGTTGGAGGGAAGCCTTCTAGCTTATCTGTGGGAGTGGTAAGCATTAGGTAGCCTATCTACCACAAGAGGAGTGGTCCCTGGCCAAGAAATTGCAGCTAGTGGCTGTTTGAGCAGTTTTTCTCCATCTCTTTCAACTTTCTGGTTTGAAAGCCGCATTTGAGCTTATTTCCCGCCTTACCTATAACTAGCCAAGTCTGGTTACAGAGTTGCTGTACCCAGCATTGTTGGTAAGCTTCTGAGCCCCCCAAGCCTTTCTGTGTTGTAGGGAAGCCTTCTAGCTTATCAGTGGGAGTAGTAAGCACTAGGTAGCCTATCCTCCACGGGAAGAGTGAGTTTTGGCCCAGAAATTGTAGTTTATTGGCCGTTTGGGGAAGTTTTCCATCTCTTTCAACTTGCTGGCTTAAAAGCCTGCGTTTGCACTTGTTCCCTGCCTTTCCTGTAACTAGTTTAGTCCAGGTACAGATTTGCTGTATCCACGACTCTTTGTAAGCTTCTGAGCGTCCCAAGCCTTTCTGCGTTGGATGGAAGCCTTTTAGCTTATCAGTGGGAGTGGTAAGCATTAAGTAGCCTATCTACCACAAGAGGAGTGGTTCCTGGCCCAGAAATTGTAACTATTGGCCATTTGGGCAGTTTTTTTCCATCTCTTTCAACTTTCTGGTTTAAAAACCGCACTTGTTTCCCACCTTTCCTGTAACTAGCCTAGTCCAGATACAGAGTTGCTGTATCCAGGACCGTTGGTAAGCTTCTGAGCCCTGCAAGCCTTTCTGTGTTGGAGAAAGCCTTCCTGCTTATCAGTGGGAGTGGTAAGCACTAGGCAGCCTGTCTACCACAAGAGGAGTGGTTTTTGGCCCAGAAATTGTAGTTTATTGACCATTTGGGCAGTTTGTCCATCTCTTTCAACTTTCTGGTTTAAAAGACCACATCTGCGCTTGTTTCCCATCTTTCCTGTAACTAACCTACTGGGAAGCACTAGAAAGCCTTACACTGATACAAGCCTTCTAGCTTAGAAGAGAGACTTTGGAATGATTAAGTATCAGTTTTCTGTATTTTCTTGCTCTACTTAACTGTTTTCCGCCTAAACGCCGATTTTCCAGCGTGGTGATTTAAAAGCTTGTTTTTTTTTAACATATTGTACTTATTTAACTGCTTGCACTTTTAAAAAGTCATTTTTTTATTTAAATAATTTGTTTAACTGTTGTAGGCTACACACTAAAGTGCGATAGCTTTTTCTGATTGTTTGTAGTTGTTTAAAGTGGTTTTAAGTGTATTTTTTACTGGTTTTTGCCTTAACTTTTCAAAAAAAAAATTCCTTGTTTCCTGCCTTTCTAAGCTAGTATAGTCCAGTTTTCAGGCTAGTGCTGAATTCAGGGCTGTGTTACAAGTTTCTGAGTTGCCCATACCTTACTTGGATAGAAGGAAGTTTCTCTGTTCACCTTTGAGCAGCCTATCTGTCCCTGAAGGAGTGGTTCCAGCCCAGAAGTTAGTAGTTTATTGGCCATTTTGGGCTAATTTCTATCTCTTTCATTTCCCTGCTATAAAAACCCCATTTGCACGATTTTGCATGCTGGGCAGCGCTGGTTAGCTAGGGTTAAATTATTCCCGGCTCCACTAAGTTTCGTCTTCAGTTTTTCCCTTGAAACTAGTCTAAACTCTCAACCTAAGCACTCAAAAAGCATCCTACAGCCCAGCACTTGCTCAAACCTAATAGCAAGCACTAATATACCCTGACACTTGACTGCCCAGCAGGGCAAGACTCTTTATTCACCCCTCACCAACCAAGCGACTAAGCAGCTCACCCTACTATTCAGACATGACCAAAAGGCAATTTCAGGTGTAATCTCCAGTCCAGCTGTTGAATCTGGGTATCCTGAGGAAATGTTACAACTGCCTCATGTACACAGACAACCCTTTCCTCCTCCCACAAAACACTAACATATGCGAGAGATGCAAATATACAGCCAAACTGGAGGCTAAGCTCTCTCCACCCAAGACTGGAACAGACAGTCAAGAGAAGAAGGTTAACACTTGCACCAGACCTTCAGCCACACACAGACCTACTAAACCAGCACTGGCAAAAAACACACAAAATCATACTCGGAGGCTCTAACTAAAAACCTGCAAAAGCATCAGAGACCTCCAAAGCAGACACCCAAACAACCTGCATCTCCCGTCACAAACCAGACAACACAAAAAACACAAAATCAGTGTGCCACACAATCACAACCCTTAAGGCGAAATTAACATACCTAACACACTAGTAATAGGTGACTCTACAGTCAGGCACACTGACATCCCACTCACTAGGCTGGACAAGCAGAAGGTTACTGTTAGCTGCCTGTCGGGAGCCAGAATCAGTCACATAACACAAGCACTCAGGTCACTCCAGAACAAGAAAAAATATGACTGCCATTGTCCATGTTGGTATGAATGACTTGAGACATACCTAATTGGACTACAGGAAAAGAGACATGGAAGAGCTCTCTGATCATGTAGCCCAGGCTGGTATGACCCTGACCCTGAGTAGCATCCTGCCCTTACCAAGTATGATACCTCAGTATAAAGAAAAAATGATCAATTTCAACAATTGGCTAAGCTTCTGGTGTCATTCAAAGGGGATCCAGTGTCTGTCAGCCTGGGACAACATGCTCGACAAGCCGTGTTGCTTCGCAAGAAATGGCTTGCACCTGTCACCCCTAGGCTTTCGAATACTGGCCAAGGCTTTTGTTGCCCCCATAGTGCCTTTTTTAGCCAAGGCTCAAAAGTCAAACCCACCTCCATAAACAGCACAATTAACAAAAAAAAAAAAAAAAAAAGAAGTTATGTACTCACCATAACGTTCGATCTGAGTAGGTAACTTCATTTGTCAGCAACCTGTGGGTATCGGACCCATCCTGGATCCAAGCCGGCAGCTTTCCAAGCTAGAGATCCGAGCTCCAAGCTCCTCCCCTTACCCATAATACCCCGCTACCTCCCTCCAGTCCTCAGATCGAGTTTGCCCAATTACCAGACAACACCAAGACAAACAATACCTGAACATCCTAACCTGATGCATACCAGGACTGAATCATTCTATCATTCAGGTCACGAAAGCCAGGTTAGGGGGAAGGAGGGGGGGTCGATTGCTGACAAATGAAGTTACCTACTCAGATGGAACATTATGGTGAGTACATAACTTCTTTATCTGAAGTAGTTAACTTCATTTGATCAGCAACCTGTGGGACAGAGTCCCCAGCTACCAAAAAACTTGGGAGGTCCTCAAGGAAGAATATTCCGGAGCACTGCAGAGCCAAAGGCCGCCCTCCCTCTGGATATCAGATCTAATTTATAATGCGAAATAAAGGTATGAAAAGCCCAAGTAGCCGCAGAACAGATGTCATCCAAGGGAACGCTTGACCAAAACGCAGTAGAGGTAGCCATAGAACGGGTAGAATGAGCATGAACTCCCAAGAGGTCTGGCCGACCAGAAATTTTGTATGTGAGCAAAATGCAGTGAGATATCCATCTAGCTAGTCACCTTCGTTACTGGTTTACCCAAGAATGGCTTAGCAAAGGAAACAAAGAGCTGCTCCGACTTGCGAGAGGCAGCTGTTCTGTGCAAGTAAAAGCACAATTGTCTATGCACATCTAATGAATGCAGTCTGTACTCCCCCTTGTTTTGATAGTTAGGGAAGAAAACAGGCAGATTAATGGATTGGTTGATGTTAGCCTCGGAAGCCACTTTAGGTAAGAAGGAAGGATTAGTCCTGAGAGATACTCTGTCCTTATGGAAAACAAGATAAGGGGGTTTAGTACAAAGGGCCTGAAGCTCAGATACCCTTCTAGCTGAAGTAATAGCAATTAAGAAAGCAGTTTTCCAAGACAAGAACTTTAAGTCAACAGAAGCTGCAGGCTCAAAGGGTGGACCAGTTAGAGCCTGAAGGACTAAGGTTAGGTCCCATGGAGGAACCACATTCTTGACAGGAGGTATTAAAAGAAAAGTGCCCTTAAAGAAAGTCTTACAGATCTTAGTTGAAGCTAAAGGACCAAGATTGTCCCCGATGTGGAAGTGGGAAATGGCCGCCATTTGAACCTTCACAGCAGAAGAACTGGCCCCTTGATGGAAAATGTGAGAGAAAAATTCAAGTACTGCTGGAATGAGAGCCATAAAAGGGTCCAAATTCCTATGCCAGGCCCAGATGGAAAAACGTTTCCATTTACTGCTGTAGACCTTCCTGGTAGAAGGCTTATGCGCCGCCACCAGGATGGATTTAACTGCGGACGAGATACCGGGAGTCCTAGCCACTAACGGAACTGGATTAACCAAGCCGAGAGCTTGAGGTCATCCAGATTCGGAGTTTTCAATCCCGAAGGATGAGAGATCAGATCCGGAATGGGATCCAAGATCCAAAGAGGAGCTATGAGATGAGACCGTAGGTACGGGAACTAGGTTTGACGAAGCCAGAATGGGGCTATGAGGATAACCTTGCTCCCCAACCGACGAGCTTTCTGTAAGAATTTTGTCATTAACGGGAGAGGAGGATAAGCATACGAGGAGGATAAGCATACAGAAGACCGGATGGCCAAGCATGAACTAGAGTGTCTCAGGGGCTCTCCCCTGGCGGGGGAATTAGAGCAAAAAACTTGCTGCACTTTGCGTTTGAAGGCGATGCGAAGAGATCGCAGCAAGGTTGACCCCATTTGAGGAAGATCTGTTTCATTACTAAGGGGTTCAGAGACCACTCGTAAGGCGAGAGGATAGTTCGACTCAGCTTGTCCGCTAAAATGTTGGACAGACCCGGAATGTGCGTCGCTAGCAGAAAATGGTTGGTGGATATCTCCCACTCCCAAACTCTCATGGCCTCTCGGCAAAGAGGGTAAGACCTGGTCTCCCCCTGTCTGTTGATGTACCAGATCACTGACATGTTGTCTGTCTGAATTGCAATAGTCCCCGGAGGATGAAGGGCATGGAGAGCTTGCAACGCTAGAAGCACTGCCCTCATCTCCAGAACATTGATATACAGAATGGTCTCTGAGTCCACGTGCCTTGGACATTTCTGCCTATGCAATGCCCCCCCACCCCAGGCGAGAAGCGTTCGTGGTCACTGTGGCTTGGGGTTGAGACATCAAAAATGGCCGTCCTTCCCGAAGCTCTCGGGAATGGAGCCACCAAAGTAGGGAGTCCCTGCAGACTCTGCTGAGGGGAATCGGGGAGTCCACCGGATGTCGAAGGATGGACCACTGGACCTGTAACGTCCATTGAAGAACCCTCATGTTCAAGCAGGCTAGGGGTGAAAGGTTGATAGCTGCTGCCATGGACGCTAGGGCTCTCAGGACTAATTCCGCTGGTGAGGCCGGAGTCTGTAGAAGTGCTAAGACGTGGAGAGTTAAGTTGCGGAGTCTGTCTGGTGTCAAGAAGGCCTTGGACTGAAGTGCATCTATTCTGGCCCCTATGAAGTCCAGGACCTGAACAGGTTGAAGGGACGATTTTTTGTAATTTATAGTGACCCCAACTGGTGGGCCAACAGCAGGAAGCAATCCCTGGCTGAGCATAGTAGATGCCTGGTGGGAGCGGTGAGGAGCCAGTCCAGGTAAGGAAAGACCTGTATTCCCTGAAGCCTCAGGTGGGCCACTACAACTGCCATGACCTTGGTGAACACCCTGGGGGCTGTGGTGAGGCCAAAAGGGAGGACCCTGAACTGATAATGACTGGCCCCAACCGAAAGCAGAGAAACCTCCTGGATCGCCTGTCCATGAGAATGTGGTAGTATGCAACCTTGAGGTCTATGGAACACATCCCGTCGTTCTCCTGCAGAAGAGGGAGAATAGATTGAAGAGTGACCATCCAGAATTTCTCTTTGGCAATGAACAAGTTCAATGCAGACAGGTCGAGAATTGGTCTTAAGACCCCCGTCTTTTTTGGCACTAAAAAGAACCTGGAATAACTGCCCAATCCGGACTGGCCTGGGGGGGACGTGCTGGATGGCTCTTTTTCTTAGCAGCTTCTTTATTTCTAAAGCCGCCGCCTCCCTCTGACTGGGTGAAACATCGGGGAGGTGCCTCAACTGAGGGGGAAAATTTATGAAGGGGATAGAGTAACCTCTGGATATTATTCGGAGCACTCAGCAATCTGTCGTGATGGACTCCCAATGTGCTAGGTGTTCCGAGAAATGCCCCCTGACTGTCTCCAGAGAGGAGCAATCGGGCAACCCCTCAGGGTTGTTGCGTGGGTTGGTTGGAAAAAAGGTTCCCTCGATCTGAAATTCTTCGGTCCCCCTATGCCTCTGGGCCGTCATCCACCTTGTCCTCCCCTGCCTCTGAAGGAAGAAGGGTCCGGAGCGTAACGGGACTGCTGAGATTTCCAGAACCACATCTTCTTTTGTCCTCTCTGGTTCCTGGAAAAGGACCTTTGAGGAGCCGAGAAGTGGATTCCGATGGCAAACAGCGTCTTCCCGTCTTTTTCGCTCTGGAGCAGCGTATTGCGGATGATCTTCCCAAACAGCGTAGAACCGTCAAAGGGAGCATTCGCGAAGGACATCTTGAAGGGTTCCACAAAGTCGCAAAGTCGGAGCCAAGCATGACGCCGTAAGGTGATGCCTGCTCTGCTGGCTCTAGCTGCCCCCTCCGTGCCATGGGAGAGAAGCCGCATAGATGGGTTGGATATCGATTTTAGAGTGGCCATGCGAGCCGAGAAAGTTCATTTATCCTCGGCCGACACGGACTCCGGGGAAGACCCAGCATACTCTTTTACTACATCCCGCTGAAGCCTAATCATGTGTGCCAAGTAATTCAGTGCCCTTATGGAAAAGGTGGCTGAAGCAAACATCCGCTTTCCGATGTGATCTATCGTCCGAGACTCCTTGTCGGGAGGATGTACCGAGGAACTATCCTGTGCCAGTTCCTTCTTGGTGGCAGCTACCACCACCATGGCATCTACAGGGCTACCTTTACTCCATGCTGCCTTGTCTGTCGGGGGACTAAAGATCTTATCTGGTCTCCTGGGGATTGGCTCTACAGTGTCCGGCTCCTTCCATGCCCTGGTAGTAATTAGGTCTACCAGGGGGTCGGCCGGAGGGGACACCCAAGAGGTAGACAGGCCTGCATCAAACACCTCCAGAAACACTGACTCATCCGAGGAAGGTTTCTGGGCTGACCACACCCCTCTAATGCGCAGCATCTCCATAATGTCTCCAAAGGAGATGTCCTGGGGGGGAGTGACCGGGGGGAACCTTCCCCTTCCTCTAAGTCATTGTCTTCCGTGAGGGACTCGGGGGAGTCCAAGTGCTTCCTCTTACACTTTCATTTGTGAGGGACCTCCTCGGTGGGACTGTCTGAGGAGGGCTCGCCAACTGAGTCATGCTCCTCTACAGGAACTAGCTGGGGCGTAGACACAGGCTGTCCCTGGGGCCGGATGATGGAGGACAGGCCCATCTGCAAGGGAATGGTGGGTGGATCCATAGCATGAGCCAGGGACCTCGAATCCCTCGAGAGGACCCTCTCCACCACGTCAAAAGCCGAAGGTGAACCACTCTCCCTGGGATCAGACAGCAGGCAAGAGCACTCCCATCTGCATCTGGGCCTGAAGGAAGCGACGCATCATCCGGTCCATGTCCGCATCAGAAAGGCTTCTCGTAGACCTAGAAGAGGCCGCCGAGGCTGGCCGGGAAGGCTGCCTCGATGACCTCGAAGGCGGGCGGGGCTCCTCCTCTGACTCCGGAGAGAAACATGGGGAATGGAGCCAAGAGAGGGAGGACCCGGGAACCTTCAAGGGAGAATAGAGCTGCTTAGCCGGCAGAGCCAAGGGGGCTGAGTTGGCCCGCCGCTTGTGGCTCCTATGCCTCTCCCTGTCTTCGTCTCTCTCTTTCTCCCTCTCTCTCTCTCTTCTCTTTCTTTCTAGGGTCCCTCTCTCCCTGGGACACAGTGGGAGGTTGAGTCCCAGCCAGGGGAGCAGGAACCGTAGGCTGAACAGCCGCAGCCGCGACTGGTGCCACTGAGGGAGAGGAGGAAGAAGTAGAATCTGCGGGTAAAAGGCCCACTAAGATTAACTTGTTCCTCCTGTCTCTCAGAGCCCGGGGGTTAAAGGCAACACATATCTGGCAGCCTGATGTCAAATGTGCAACCCCCAGGCA
This sequence comes from Protopterus annectens, assembly GCF_019279795.1. NCBI lineage: Eukaryota > Metazoa > Chordata > Ceratodontiformes > Protopteridae > Protopterus > Protopterus annectens. The sequence goes on from NC_056740.1 coordinate 366,029,520, forward strand.
AAGAACGCACTGAGTGTGGACATCGGCTGGGGACAGCTTATGGCCACACTCAGAGCATTTAGAAAAGATGGCCTTAGGGCCTTCGGCCATGTCTACCACAATCACACTCCCTAACACACAGATAAGGGGAAGGGGAATACACTAAAGTTAAATTAAACTAAACTAAACTAGTTTAAGTATCAATTATCACACACACACACTTTTTAAACTGGTAAAAAGGTGGAGAAAATTCCTATCCTTATCTTACCTAATCGCAAGGAGCTCGTCACTCGTACTTATAGAAGCCGCGGCAAATGAGATCTGAGGACTGGAGGGAGGAAGCAGGGTATTATGGGTAAGGGGTAGGAGCTCGGATCTCTAGCTTGGAAAGCTGCCGGCTCGGACCCAGGATGGATCCGATACCCACAGGTTGCTGATCAAATGAAGTTAACTACTTCAGATCTGAGGGTTATACTACTCAATGCCAGGAGTTCAAATCTCAAAATGCATGCGCCTGAAGCACTTGTCAGTATGGAGAACGTCAACATCTGTGCAGTAACTGAAACCTGGTTCAAGGCTCCAGAGAGCACCCCGGCACTACCGGGCTTCAACTCATACCACACGTTTCAGCCACAGAACACAGACCGAAACACATAAGGAGGGGGTGTATCCATATACATCAAGGATACCTACACCTCCAGGTTAGTGGCACAGCATGATACCTATGAGATCATCCATGTGCAACTAACATCAGGCAAATCTGCAATGCAAACTGTAGCCTGCTATAGATCACCCTCCATGACCCAGGACCATCACTCCACCTTTCTGGAGACACTGGAATATATGAAGGTCCTACCAAACACCTTGATATTGGGTGATTTCAATGACCCTACCATTAACTGGTAAAACTACTTGAGTACAAACTCCCAGGCCCAGTGCTTCCTGGAATTCATCAACTCAAACGCCCTGGATCAGCTGGTAAACTCCCCTACCAGAGGTGAAAACATATTGGACCTGGTCATCACCAACATGGGCGACAGGTGTTCCACACTGGAGGTCAACCCGTCACTGGTTAGATCAGATCATAAACTAATCACTCTGGATGTCCACACCCGACCACCACCACCAACTAAGGAGACCACAGTAAAAAAACTTTTCTAAAGCAAACTTCACCTTACTAAAGACAGAAGCGGTAAGTTTCACAGCCCCCCACGCTAAAGGATAACATTGCCCAAGATGCAGAAGCCTTTACAAATGCACTCTATGAGCACCTACATGGATGCATGGATCGTACCATCCCTAGCAAAACCAAGACTCACTCCTCTAAGACAAGGAAACCAGTCTGGTGGACCCCTGCCATAAACAGGCTATACAACAGAAGGAGGAAAATAGTTCAGAAAAAAGCAAATCCCAAGAAGGAAAGACATCCCTGATCAGTATAAAATCATCCAAGGCCAACTTCAAAAGAAAAATAGGCAAGGATTCAAAAAATACCACAAAGCATTCTTTAGCTATGTTAAGAATATAAGTGGCAACTCGCAGATATGCACTGAACTACAGCAAAATAGCACAAAATATGCTGAACCTACTGATATTGCCAACATCCTGGCAGATAGATTCAGTGCAAACTTCACCCCCTCTCACCCCCAAAAGGGCCCACAACAATACCGAAAAAGTGTAGTGTCCCGGAAATCACAGATGCACAAGTGAAAACAGCCCTTTCAAAAGCCAAAAACACAGCGTCAGTGGGGCCAAATGGTGTCCCAGGCTGCGTCTTGCATGAACTACAGAACGAACTAACCCACCACCTAAACACGCTGTTCAACCTCAGCCTCTCCACAGGCTACATGCCCAAGAATGGCACACAGCAATGGTTATTCCACTCCAAAAAGGAGGGGCCACAACTGACCCTGATAACTATCACCCCATAAGCCTGACTAGCCTGGTCTGCAAGGCTGTGGAGCGCATCATCATGGAACTCGTTAACAAAGACATTGGGAACCTCCAAACACTTGACCCGACCCAGCTCGGCTTTGTTAAGAGCAGATCATGCCTAGTAAACCTGGTTGACTTTGAGACAGTCACCAAGGCCATAGACGAAGGAAAGGTGGTTCACGCAGCCTACCTTGACCTTGCCAAGGCTTTTGACACCATTCCCCACTTGGGTATTACAGAAAAACTCACCAGCCTGAACATAAACCCCTACGTCACAAGATGGGTTGCCAACTGGCTTACAGACAGAACTCAGATGGTAAGAATAGCGAGCTCCAGGTCCAACTCTAAACCAGTCACAAGTGGTGTCCTGCAAGGCTCGGTCCTGGGACCCCTACTGTTCGGCATACACTTTCAAAAGTAAAGGCAAACACAGCAGAACTATGGCTAACCAAGTTCGCCAATGACTGCAAACTGGGAGCCATAATTGACTCTCCAGCTGACACGGATATCCTCCAAAAGGGTCTTACTGAGACGGACACCTTGTGTCAAAGTCATGGCCTCAAGCTAAATGCCAAAAAATGCATAGTCATGCCATTTTGGAAAAACAAAACACCCACAAATTACCACATAGGTGGCAGCCCCCTTAATACAGAAGAGGTAATAAGAGATCTGGGAATGCAGGTAGATAGTAATCTCTCCTTTGACAATCATATTGCCAAAGTAGTTAGGCAATTCTTCTGTGTGGCCCATCTAATTACTAAAGGGTTTGCATCTAGAAATAAAGAGGTTACAGTGCCCTTCTACTTGTCACTCATCAGACCCATCATAGAGTACAATGCCCCATTTGGGATGTACCTCACAAGACACTTCCAACAGCTGGAAAGACCACAAAAGTACCTCACCAACAGGATTACTGGCCTCAGACGTATGTCCTATGCAGCCCAACTGAAAAAACACCAGCTGTACTCAGTGGCATATCGCTTACTCAGAGGTGATCTCTGTCTGACTTACAAAGCCATGTCCAACTCAGAATTGATGGACATGCTCCACCTAAAGAAATCCAAGTCACTGCGAGCGACGTGCTTTAGTGAGCTAAACCTCGTCACAACAATAAATAGAACTTGCTGGAGGGATAGATTCCTGTCACAGAGACTCCCCATTCTTTGGAACAAAAGTCCAAACTACATTAGGCAGAGTCCCTCACTAACACTCTTCAAGAGAAACCTTGATGAGTGGATGGGTAACAGAAAATACACCCCTGGGATCACTTCATTGGCTCTGCTTGACAGAGGATCAGTTAATTAATCAATGGGGCGGCGAAAGCGGACACACTCTGGCAAGGCTTATAAATGCCCTCGGGCAGATAGTCTAGTACCTACCTATGAACCTATAAATAAACACGGATGATGTTTAGGGTTAATTAACCCACTGGACAAAGTGTAAAAAATGGATAAATGAAAAAGAGGAGAGATTAGTAGTAAAGCTGTCTAAATAAGGATGATAAATTTTGGGGTATGGTAAAAGAGAGCAAAATAGAAAGTGTGTATAAAAGAAAAAGATGTTACCAAAAAAATAATTTTTTTGGAAAATAAAAACTGATTATCTAGAAAAGCACAGAAAAGTAAGTTATAACAATGTAATGTTAAAACATGGCTATGTAACATCAGGAAAATCTAATAGATGAAAAAATTAAAGCTATAAAAATAAGAAGCAAATGGTGTAATTAGAAACCAGAATGTCATGCTTTGTGCGTGTAGACTGGTAACAAATTACCAGTAAAAGAAAATGTGCCATATAAAAAGAAAAATGATAGAATATATTTATATTGTCATGATGAAGAAAGTACTGAAAATGTGTTTTCGAAATGTAAAGAGTAAAAAACGTTATGGGGAAAACTATGTAAAGAAGACTTTTTTGAATATATAAAAGTGGATAAAATAAACACAATATGATTAAATATGGACATTATAGGAATAGAAGTAACGGACATGTTAAAAAAATAGATAAAAAGTTATGTTACACAAAATACGATAAATTAAATTATATTTAATGGTAAATGGATTTTAGCTACAATATTAAGTAAAATCAGATGGTGGCTATGGAAGGAGTGGGGGTCTAATAGGGATGAAGATTTAGTATGACTAAGGAAAATTATGAATGTGTAAATACATTTGTATGTACAGATCTGTACATTTGTAAATACGTACAAGTATGTTGTAAATGAGGGTTCTTTTTGTATATAAAAGGACCCCTACTCTTTGGAAGACTCTCTGTGAAGTGGTCAACAGGTGGCAGCTGAATCTAAGGTGGAGGTAAGACAGAGGAGAGAATGGAAAGAGCATTTCTGAACACCAAAGATGCACTAGAGGTGAATATTATGGCATCAAGTGGTCTGTTGTCTTACAAAAATGGACAAAGGAGAACCAGAGGAGTTGGGAGCAATGCAGTAGAGTGTGGTAATGGAGAAAATATATGGCAATGAGGTGGTAACAGAAAAAGGATACTGTAAACAATGATATGGAGAGAGGGCATGTCTAGCCAATGCAGTAACTGTTTTAAACGTGTTCTCTGAGATGGGCTGCAGGAAACTGGAGCAGAGTGGTAAACAGAGACAGAGTTGTATTACCAGAAGAAGAAACTTATGCAGGAGCAGAAGCAGGTCCTAGTGAAAGACTGCAAAATAAAAGGAGGTGCAGTGGAGTCATACTGGAGCTGTTGAGAGTTGGAAGAGAAAGCCTGTGGTGAGGTTGAAGAAATAAACAGGTAATGAATTTTAAAAAACGCTGTTAGTACTAAGGGCATAAGTCTGTTTTATATCAGGGCATTAATACATACAAGACTGAACCTTTCTGCAAAATAACTTTTGAGACATTTGGACTAGCAGAAAAATTTGTTAATGAATGTATCTCACCAGAAGGGCTATGTTTATCAACTGTTAAAAAGAAAACTTGTTGCAATTTAAAATGACTAATATAGAAGAAAATGCATTAAAACCTTTTTTCTAAGCTTATGTTAGGATGTGCATTATATTACAAAAAAAAAGTTAGGGATGACTGAATAGTATAGACTGGTGGATGGGATATTTATACAACATTAAAAAACAGAAAAGATTACATTGCAGCATGTACCTAATGTAGCAATAGTGAATGGGGAGAAGGAAATCTAGTGTTACTACTGAGGGAGCCAAAAGCATGTTTTTTTTTTCTGTGGGGATGAATCACATTTAATCTAGGATTGTAAAAGAAGATGTAGACAATGTGGGGAGTTTGGGCATTCCATAAAAAAGAAACTGTATGTATCTTATGTCTGCCACTGTAAATTACTCCTAATTCTGGGACATACTTCAGTGCTATTTTGCGATGTATCTTATGTCTGCCACTGTAAATTAATAGTTGGAGTAACCTAACTATTGGATAGCTCATTAACTAGATACTGCATAAGAATATACTGTAATACTGTACTGTTTAATTGTATCGAAGTTAACTATACTGTCTCCTACTATATACACTGTTGTAAATACACTGTTAATACTGCTCTAAGATTACTGAACTTAGCATACCACATAAAGGGTATCCTGCTGTTTGTTGCTAAACCCTCTATCTCTCTCCTTTATTCTACCTATAGATAGCCCCCCTGCCAGACGGACAATGCGTATTACCCTAACCATTGTCGCTGACTCCTTTGGACTCCCAGTGCGAATGCACACACCTGCCTCCTCTTAACCCCAAAGAACTTTACTTAACTATCTCCCAAAGAGATTCAGGATAAAGAAAATTTACCTAACTTCAGTATTTTGTTTGATAAATGTTTGCTGTAGGCATTAGGCAGTACCTGGTCATAACACCAGCCTAATACCCTGCTGCTAGATCCAGGAAAGTCTAAGTAACCTAACATTGTAAAGAAATTAAGTCTAAGTAACCTAACATTGTAAAGAAATTAAACAAACTGACATAAGTTACCTTTAGGACCCAGGAACACCCTTGTGGTGTAGGCCCCGCTCGGGCTCGCTCCGCGCCCCACCCTGCCCCCTATTCCCACCCGCCCCCACTACCTCTACATTTATTAGGTCACTAAGCCCTTCCCCTTTTCCACCTACCAATCACAACCATCCTGTGCTCTGACTCATCTCCCCCTCATTTCTAGCTTGTCTACACTGATTAGGCTATCCCCACCCACTCATCTCCCTCTCATTCCTTGTTAGCCTATACTGACTAGGTAATCTCCACCCACCTGTTAACCTCTATCTAGTTAAAACTCCATCCTATACCCTTCCAGTTTCTTATTCACCCTGTACCTTCCTACTCTTTACATACCCTGGTTTTTCCAAGGAAACCTCCCCCAGCTCACTACACTCACTAACATCCTCAAACCATGGACAAAAAGCTTTTTACTACCCTTCCCCTCATACTATTACTCCTTATTGTTTCCTATCTCTCAACCAGCTATGAAACTCTAACCCTAACAGGTGTCTTCCTCTCCAAAGGTCACACCTCCATTCATTCTCATAACCACTCCAAACCCATCCCTCCGTCTCACTACCATGCTAAACCAGATTCCTAAAATAAATCATCCTACCCTCTGCCACCCAAAGGTTCCCACAACAAAAGATACCCTACAATTATTAATCAAACTCCAAAAAATATTTGACTACTTAAAAAAAATCTATCACAATAGATGGTGATATCCACCCCAACCCAGGCCCCAACTTTGACTTAGGCCCCAAAACACTGAAAGAAACCAGAAACCTAGTGGGCTCCCTCCTTATCCTTCATCTTAACCTAAGAAGTATTAATAATAAGGTTCACAACTTACATGCCTTGCTTGCAACTCACTCCCCTGACATCATGTGCCTATCGGAAACATGGCTTAAACCATGCACTAAGGATGAAGAAATTATCCCACCTGGATATAGCATCCTTAGGAGTGATCGAATAACCAGAAAAGGTGGGGGAATAGCTGTCATGTTCAAGAACTCCCTGAACATCACCATGAACCCACTCCAACCCCCAAAAATCCACAACCTTGAACTTATTGCTCTAAAGATTCGCCTAAACAACCAAAAAAGTATTAATCTCATAGTAACTTATCTACCACCAGGCAAAAATATTGAAAACATAGAACTAATCCTCAGTTGGCTTGCTACCAACTATCCCCAAGAAACGATAATTCTTGGGGATGTTAATATTAACTGGGCCCTCTATTCCGAACTCCCAAATCCTCTCCCCATTAACTTACATGGCTTCTCACAAAATATTCTATCTCCCACCAGAATTGGAAATGCTCAACAAAAAGAGAGCATCCTTGACTGGATACTTACAAACAAGGCTCCAAATAATTATACTACAGGGACCCTTCCCAACGACCTTAGTGACCACCTGATTACCTTTATTATAAAGCACAAGTGTCCAACTTCAAATCATCCACAATCCAGACTAGTCAGAAACAGTAAGAATTTTGTCCCGGACCATTTCATTGCAGAACTTAAGGCATGTAATTGGTCCATCCTAAAAACCTTACCCATAGATGAGAGTGTGTTATATTTTAATAACACTTTCCTAAAAATACTCGACTCGCATGCTCCTAAGCGTCTCACTAGAACTAAGGTACGCATTGCACCCTGGCTAACAAAGGACACTAAAGCCAAAATTAAACATCGAGACAAGGCCTGGCACAAATGGAGAGCCTCTAAAACCCCACTAGATCGCATCAAGTTTCTCCAACTTAGAAACTCAACTAAAGCAGCCGTATTGGTTGACAAAAAACAGTATTACTGTCACCTCCAAAATAAACACCAGAATAATCCCAAGAAATTCTGGGCCGGTTTTAATCACCTCCTTCATCCAGGTAAACCCACCACCCCTTCCCCTGAAAAACTCATTGGTAAAGATTCTAGAGAAATAGCTAACACCTTTAATTCATTTTTCACAGAAACCATTCAGTCCCTCGCCAACCAACTTACTACTTCTCCCTTGGCTACACCCTCAACCAAAGTCCCAACTCAACCCGCCTTTAACCTCCAACCTGTACCTACCTCCTATATTAGAACCCTCCTAAATAAACTCAAACCAACCACCTTAGCGGCTGACTTACTCCCAGCCAACTACCTACAAATTGCATCTGATGCCATAGCCTACCCTGTTTCTATCTTGGTTAACCGGACCATTTCAGAAGCTTCTATTCCCTCTATTTGGAAAATCTCCCACATCATCCCTCTACATAAAGGTGGATCTTCCACTGACACGTCAAACTACAGACCCATAGCTATACTATCTCCTCTAGCCAAAATCATGGAACGCTGCATTCACAAGCAGCTCATTACCCATCTTACTCGAAACAATCTCCTGTCTCACACCCAGCACGGCTTTCTCCCCCATCACAGCACAACTACTGCTCTCCTTTCCTTTGTTGACTCAGTTAACCAAAATCGAAACAATAAATTAATAACCTCGGCGCTCTTTCTTGATCTATCCAAAGCCTTCGACATGGTCAATCACCAACAGTTGATCCACACACTGGAGGCATACTACCTTAGCAAGACTACCATAGACTGGGTTAATGACTACCTTTCTCATAGAAATCAGGCTGTTCTATGGGAAAATAGCTTATCCAACCTACTCCCCACAAATATCGGTGTTCCCCAAGGATCTATCCTTGGTCCTCTTCTTTTCTCCATATTTATTAATGATCTGCACTCTATCATTCCCAAAGCCACCTGCATACAATATGCAGACGACTCCACCCTGATCTGCTCCGACAGCTCCCTCGACAAACTCCCAAGTTGCCACCCAAAACTGTTTTTCCCTAGTTGAAAAATGGTTCTTGGAACTAAAACTCTTACTTAACCCATCCAAAACCAAATTACTTCTGTTTTTCCCCACTACTTCCACCCCTCAAGGAAATCAATCTCCTAGCTCCAACCACCCCATCTTTCATGTGACATCCAATAATAGGACCATAACTGACCCTGTCTCCCACACCAAACTACTAGGTGTGACCATAGACCACAAGCTTAAATTTGATACTCATATCAACCTGACCATTAAGTTGGTAAACAAGAAACTCGGGTCCATGTATAGAATTATGAACTTCCTAACCCCACACACTAAATTAACCATTGCCCGGACTCACCTCCTTTCCACACTCCTCTATGCCTCCCCGATATTCTCCTTCCTTAATAAAAGAGAACTCAACAAACTATCTACAACCTATAACCACATAGCTAGATTTATAACAGGAATGCCCTATCGTACACACCACTGTAACAATCTCAGAACATTAGATTGGTTAGAACTACCTAACATTCTCAAACTCAATCAGCTCATTGAGGCATTTAAAACAATCCACCATCCTGACAAAACCCCCTCAATGACCAAAATATTCACTCCCTACTCTAACCTTACATCCCTTAGATCATCCAAAAGCCTACAAATTCAAACTATTAAATCTAACAATTCAGGAGGTGAAGCACTCTATGCTAATTCCATTGGAAAATCCTGGAATGCCCTCCCAAACAACCTAAGACACGAGACCTCACTCCACCAATTCAAAAAACAACTCAAAGATCTACTAAAATCTGAATGGTTATGCCCATGTTCTAATCCTGATTAACAGGCAAACAACCCACGACTACCTAATTTCCACCCAATCCAAAATGCAAGGGTCTTCATTTGTAGTTAGGAGACTCCAACTACCTAAGAATGTTTTACCTCTTTAAATTATTTGTATAACCCTTCTATTTGCTCATTTGACTTTGAATGTAATACTTTGTATTCTGATCTCCTGTTGTTTTTTGTCATAACTACCCTCTATGGAGCTTTTCTCCCCGGGCCTCTACTGAAAATGGACATGTATCCAGTTAGACTAGCCCGGTCAACAAATGTAAAATAAAATAAAATAAATAAAATATTGTCGGAAAAGTGGAAATGAGGAGCATTTTTGGTTTGATTGTTCACTAATTAATGACAAAGGTGAAAGTGAGAAAAATACGGGGGAAGAACAAGTTGCAAGTGTGGAAGAGAATGATTAAGGATGAGGGTCAGGATCTACAAGGTGAAAATATAGCAAAATATGCACCTGATTAAATCCAGAAACGTAATAAAAATGAAACGTGAACGAAGTTGGAACATAGGTTTGGGGCATTAGAAACAAAGGAAGAACAAGAAGTAGATGGGAACTCAATCAGAAAAAAATGTAAAAGATTGAGGAAGAGGTCGAAAGATGAACTGGAAAAAAAAAAAGGAAAAGGTTAATGTAAGTACAGCATCACTGAAAGTGAAGGTATGAAGAGTGATGTTAGAAGAAAGACTGTTTGAATGGTGTGAAAAATAGATGGAAAAGTAATTTGTGCGCTTGATATAACAGGTACAGATAAAATGAAAAGGGATGCATTTAAGATGATGTGAAAAGAAAAGTGGTATGGCATATACAAAGTAATAAATGTTCAGGTACTGCGGTATTAAAATGGATAGATTACAATATTATACAATGGTGGTGGCAGGAAGAGTTAGTGTGCGAGTAAAAAAATGGCAGAAGGTGTTTAGAATAGTAGTAATGTATGTGCATACAAACGTAAACAAAATAATAACTGTGAGGAAATTCAAAGTTATGTGATAGTAAATATGTCTATTATGTTAGTGGGAGATTGTAAGTTAAAAAAGAATAAAAGGAAAAATAGCACAAAATGTAAAAATTACGGCACATGGAGTAAATAATGGTAGGTTACGAATAAAGGAAGAGAATGTAAGAGGGGTTACTTGTATACTGTTTAGATGATGTGAGACATACAAGATGGAATTAGAAAAGCAAAGTTTTCAGATTATGTGGCTATAAGCAATAATAGGAGAGAATGAAAATATAAAGGGATCGGGTGAAAAAGACTAACAAGAAAAATTGCAAGAATAGAATGTCTTACAGAGGACAGTTGTGACGATCAAATGATAATGAAAGCATCTGATGGAAGCCTGACAAGGTGGTGGGTGGATATAAAGAGACGTTTAAAGACATTGGAAGACAGAAAAGAAATAACAGTCTACAGACTAATAATCTGGTATTTGCCTATGAACCTATAATAAGTAAAATTTAATTTATGAAAGAATAACGGAGAAAGGGTGGTTGAAAAATAAATGATAGGATAAATATAATGATAAAATGGAAATAATGATATTTAGACAAAATTATGATTTCAAATCGAGAAAAGAAATTTCCCCATTCTTAGGTAAGAAATTGAGAAATAATGAGAAAATGAATGTAATGAAGAAAAAGGGCGGTTATAATACGCATTGGAAATTATGAATATAGTTAAAAGGTATGTACAAATATGTATGAGAAAAAGAATGCGAGAGGATGAATGTAAAGTAAAGATGAAAAGGAAGGTAATGGAAGAAAAAAGACGAGAGAAATGAATTGGAGGATGCTATAATAGAAAGTAAAGGAGTCCAGACCACATCCATATGGATTATGGTACAGGTTTTATACAGAAATACAGGGGTCCAAGGAAGTAAATAGTGTGGGAAGAAATAGCCAGGGAATTATGGCTAGACTTATATAGGCCCTAGGGCCGATAGGCTAATACCAACCTGAACCTACAAGAAGTGCCATTTTTTCTCCTGGCGCCATTAAATGAATGGCTGGAGGAAGGTATCAAAGAAGAGATTCGTTAAGGGGTTATAACATTTATATGGAAAGGGGAGAAAAAGGAAGAGAGGGTAGATTCCTGTCCCAGAGACTTCCCATACTCTGGAGCAGACTACCTATTTATGTCAAACAGAGCTCCTCATTAGCACTCTTCAAGAAAAATCTTGATGATTGTATGGGAAATGGGAAATTCACCCCAGGGATCACTTCTGTGGCGCTGCTCGACAGGGGCACAGGAAAATAATTTTCTTGGGTGGCGAAAGCCAGGGTACATTTTTGGCTAGACTTATATAGGCCCTAGGGTCAACAGCCTAGTATCTACCTATGAACCTATGAATGCACTTACACAAATGTAGACCAGAGTTAGAGGATGCCAGATGGGAATTTAAGGAAGGAATAAAAGCATCATCAATATTAACCTAGCAGAGGATTTTGTTTTGGTAGTGAAGAATAAGCATTCAATGAAAAGAACAAGTTTCAGAGCAAATACATTTTGGATGCAGTAGGATTGCAGTTAGACAAGTCAAAAAGTAAAGGATTCAGAGCTATGGTAAGAAAAGCAGGAACTTAATCAGAAGTGAAACTGATGTTCTGGGGATTAAGTTTGGAAGGAAACAAATAGTGGAACAATGGAGAAAAGTTCTAAAAAATGTGAAAGGTAACAGATTAATCAAAATTATTTGTCCCTGAGAAAAAGGGTATATATGCTAAACATAATGCATTTGAGGAAAACTAACATATGCCAGTGGTGTCTGTATGTTTCCAAGCTGCATGGAATGTGGCATGGGGGAACAAGGCTGACCCCAAACAAAAGAGGGATAGTTTATAATTCAAAAGAAAAGGGGCAACTTGAATTTAATAAATGCAGTTTTCGTACTGTCGATACATTTGTTTTAGGTATTAAAAAATTGTCTGAAAAAAGACAATACTAGGAAATTTATTTGAAAAATATGTGGATGGCTGGGGGTAAAAAAATGAAGGAAGAAACAAAAGGTTTGAACAAGAATGAATATAAAAGTAAAATAAAGACAATGATATGCATAAAGTAGAAATACAAAGGGAAAACTAGTATAAAAATGAAAATAAGCTTTTATATTCAACCTTACGGAAAATATGAGAAGAATACCAGAAAACAGTAATGAAAAGACAGGAAAGCTTAGAATCCTTTGTTGAAGCCAATGCTTTTTTTGCAGTGTTTACTACTGGGCAAACTGCCACTTAAAGTAACATGAAATATAACATTTTAGAATAATGTGCAATAGTTGTAATATTGAAGATATCACATTTGTTTTTGATTTATAAGAAAAATAAGGTGTTCAAACATTATTAGTTAAAAACATTGATATGGACATGGTGCTGTACGGGATATAAAAGGCTGGGGGAGACTGAAAAGTTATATACAATTTTATTCATTGCTATTTGGTGTTTATGGAAAAGAAGATGTGATGAATTGTTGTACAAAAAGCAAAAATGTGATATAAAAATAGTTATGGTGGAAGGGGCGTGGGATGAAATGGTTGTCAAATGTATTTAGAATACTGTTTTAAGATGTATAAAGTAGGATATAAAGTGCAAATATAATGAATAAAAAGATAAAGAAGGACGGAAAAGTGTTAATATAATAAAGCACCCCCTATTCTTTTTGATAAGTGCTGTGGGATCTTTTATATCTGCCTGAGCTACTACCAGCTCAGGCAGAGTTGACATCGGTTTAATGTCTCATCTGAAGGATAGCCCCCTTGGGAATACAGCACCACCCCCTTATGCTGCACTGCAGTACCAGTATTGAAAAATTAATCCGATTACTTAGTGGTGGAATATGACCCACAGTCTTTTGTACCAAAAGCAAGTGTGATACTACCTGTTCAGCTACTCAGACTGTTATTCATTCAATAAAGATTCAGATTAGCTGCCCAATACAAAAGGTTTTAAGTCAAAGAACAAAAATGACACCGACACTACTATGCAGGATGCCTGTGAGAGGAGATAGGGTGTTTTACGTAACATTCTACAAAAACTTTACAAAATGGCATGGCATTAATAAAAGCTTGCGTTATTGTGTGTACCTAAAGTGTTCAAACAGCTGCTTATAAAACATGCAAGCTGTTACAGTTTCATCAAAGCCAAAAAAAAATCTGTATTAAAAAAAGAATGCCTAGTTTAATATGAAATATATAACTATCAATTTTTCCTATCAGGTATGATTCAAGAGATGTAATGCTGTGTGAAATGTATCATTACGGGAAAGTTGTACTTTGCATACAGAAAGTAAAATTCCTCAAGTACTAACTGATTTTAACAAAAATAATCTGATGGTTTGGTTTTAGCATAATACAACACATAAGGCACTCTCATTTGACATATTTAACACCTTTGCATAAAATATTTTTAGTTAATAGCTTGCTACCAATACTTTTATATTATATATAGAAAAATTACTACAACAAAAACAGACCATATAAGCATACAAAATAGCCAAGAGGTAGAATCTATTTATAAGTGTAACAAAATTCATAGTATGCTCCAATGTGCAAATGAAAAGTGTGAAAAGACAAGCAGTTGTAAAACCTAGAGTTACATTCACATGTACAAAAAATAAAACTATAGTTATAGATTAAGCCAAAATTGTAAGATTTTGGGGGATTAATTTGCATCTCTGAAGCACTTTCATTTATTTTTTTATAAGATGTAATATTTTTGCACAACTGAACCTCCTAATCAAATTAAACCACAAGTCGGTCACACCCACCATAAGACTGAAACTGGAGGCTAATTTACTTAAACTGAGTGATGACCTGGTTAAATTCCAAAGCCTCCTCCACTCTGACTCCGCTGCTTATGCAGACTCCTTTACTCCAAATTCTTTGTACATGTAAATGGCTGCATAGATGTACCTGCCTCCTCAGAAATAAATACAATGCCAAACTCAAAAAATAAACCACTGTGGTCGAACCCTAATATAGAGAGGCTAACTCACTGGAGAAATAAATCTCTCTCTCAAAAACTAAGAACTATTTTGCTAAACTAAATCAGGAACTCTAGATTTTGGTCAACTGAATCAAAGCAAGGTATGAGCTAAAAACAGCTACCCTACATACAGCTATGAATGACAGATGGAGGCATTTTTTCCAATGTACTATAATGATGGTCTTCATCATTAGCTAGAGTAACAAATCTCGAATTCTACTTTCTGCAGATTGAATTAGAGGGGTTTCGAACAGAGCATAAAGAAATATTTAGAAGTCTGTATTCAAGTGGGGTAGAGTATATTTAGAGCAAGAGACCCTTTAAATTCTGTACTACGCTTGAAGTTTTGTAGGTATAGCTTTAGTTGGATTAGAACTTTATTAACTTTGGATTCAGTGTGCAAGTGAAAAGAGAGAAGGTCAAGGGTGATGCCTAGGTCTTTTTGTTCACTGGTCCATGGAATGTATTTTCCTGAGATCTTTAATTATAGGATCACAGGAGTTGCATGAACATTTCCTCCTTGCCAGTACCCACCCTTAGGGCTTGCCTCTCTTTTCAGGGAGTGCCAGGCTGGTCATACCAGGGATGAACTTATGAATACCTATCCAGTTGTCCAGCTCCTTTTTAAAGGCAGTCAGTGTGCCACACTACTTAACTTGGAAAGGAAGTTTTTCCATAGCCAGGGTATGCACTGCGTGACAGACCTATCCCTCCACCTTGTCTTATTTGTTGGAGCTGGCCCTAGTATTGGCATGACTGTTTGATTTCTGGAAATATGAGAGCTTTTGGACCGTCAGATTCCTTAAAACCCTATAAGCAAGGACAGATGGCTCCCCAGGAGTCTATATAAAATTAAATTTGGAGATTTACTGCCTCGAGTCTCCCTTGGTCGCTCAGATCTTTTAAGCCCATGATCATTTTAGCTAAGAACCTCTGGGGTCTTTCCAATTGCTCCATATGCTTAGCAAGGTACATCCCAAAGGAGGCACTGTACTTAATGATGGGACTAATCAGTGCAGAGTACAAGGAGGTGAGGATTTCATCTAGAAGAAATATGATCTAGAGGATAACAGGATGTGTATTCCAGAGTAGCATTACTAGGTTTTTCCTCTCCTGAAAATTAATTTGTTGCAAATCCAGTTCATTACAGACTTAAAATCATCTTGCAAAACACTGGCAAGAATGGGAAGAATTTTACTGGCTTGTGAGCAATGTCATCAGCATAAAATATACAATTAGTCTGTGGAAATTACCAGTTAAGATGATCAATAAAAAGTGAGAGAAGGCAATGACCAAGTGCCCTACCCTGGACACCTTTCTGTATCATGCCTGTAATGGAATGTTCATTACTTGCAAACACCCTGAAGAGGTTTAGTCACTGTGATTGCTTTGGAACCACTGCAAAACTTTACTAGAGAACCAAGTATCAGCTAATCTGTAAAGCAGCCTGGAGTGGGCCAGTGTTTCAAAGGCCATTTTTAAGGTTAAGAAAGAATTAATTTTGTTAAGTGGGGTATATGTTGTGTCCATCAGCCATCTGGTTTAGCAGCAGCATGCTAAGTCTTAAGCACAGACAGCATTTTTTGTCTGTGGAAGAATATCCAAGCATAAGCACAAATGGAAGAGAAATAGGCCAATTAAGAATCAACCATGGCATACAACACGGGGGGAAGACATGGCATTTCCTATATGCCCAGATCTCTGCATTACTCATGAAAACCATCAACATCAATAGAATCAGTTTTTCAGTCAAGTTTACAGTAACTTGCTTGACAAAGATTAGTTCACTGACTTATTTCGGTGAAAGCCTGTCACCCTGAGGGAAAACAGGAGAATATCCTCAAGGTATGCCTCTGACAGCCAGCCACAGTAGTGTAGCTGGGTGGCAGATGCAGACCCAGAACCAGTAAGTGCTAGCAATTTTACAAGGAAAATAGTTTAAAATGGAAAACCCAAAAACGTAGCCTTTAAGGAGTGATAAGATAACTTCATCCATGTACACTGCCCACTTCCCCACCTAAAGGACAATATGTAAACCTTACCTGACCTGGGGTTTACCATTCTATGTCTCCTTACCTTGTCTCAAACTATCCTGTCTGTGTTGTTTTGTGCATTCCTGCAGTAACTGTTTGGTAGGAGAAACTTTGATTTATAGTTGTCATCTCGGATTTTTACAGTTTGTCTGTAAGAGATCGATTGAAGGCAGGCACCCTCTAGCCTTCCCAAGGGGCCTAGCTAGTTATAACAGGAGCAGCCACTGCTAGCAGTTGCATGATATAAAAAACACGTTTTAACATCTTGGTGTGATGTGCGGGATGTGTGGTGGGTCAGAATAACTACTTTCTGAAGTACTTCCCTCTGTACAAGGTTAGCTCAGAGTACTTTATTTAATATTGGCTTTTATATTGTTCATAATCCTTTCTTCTTTTTTTTTTTTTTTTCATTTTGGCAGTAAAATGGATTCACTAAATCAGTTTGTCACTGATGCTGTGTTGAAGCATAAGTATCTTGTACAATGTACTTAAGACTATGTAAATACAAAAGTAACACATGAAAACACTGGAGACTAGTGTTCTTCATGTTATGACCTGATTTGCTTACTATCACTGACAGTAAGTCAAGACCTGTAGAGGACAGTTGTACTTTTCCAACTGGCAGAGCTTGGAAAACTGTAGTTACATATATTAATGATTGGGCTGATGAAAAGATTTATATTCAGTTATTCCTAATGTACTGGGTATGAAGTGGTTCATTTTATTTTTAGAAGAAAAAGGTTTAACACAAAATAAAATGTATTTATTTGATCAATTATTAGATATTATTTTAAGAAATAATTTTATATTTTTCAATAATAATATTTACTTACAAAATGAAGGTGTAGCTATGGGGTCCCCGTGTGGGGGCCTCTACGCAAATATAGTAATGTACATTTGGGAGGAAAAAATTTGTTTTTAATTCCACATTTTTTAATTATTGTAAAACGTATTTGCATTTTTTAGATTATATATTTATTTTATGGTGTGGAAGTGAAGAAAAAAATGGATGAATTTCTATTGCATATTAATTCAACAACTTCCTTTTTAAAATTTACAGCTACATCAAGCAAAAATTCAATAGCCTTTCTTGACGTGTTATTAGAAAAAGACTATACTAATAAGGGATTCACATCCAAAATATTTCGTAAGAAGACTTATAGTAATAGCTTCTTACATTATGATAGTTGCCATCCTTACACCCAAAAAGAAGCAGTCTTAAAAGGCCAATTTGTAAGGGCTTCTAGAATGGTAAGCAACAGAGATGATTTTATAAGGGAATGTTTGAATTTATGTGAGATGTTTAAAAATAGAGGATACCCAGATAGAATGATAGACAATGTGATGTCTGAAATAACTAAACGTGATAATTTACATTTTAAACCATTATTAAATTCAACAGGTACTGTTACCTCAAATTTAATGGGGGGAAATACAATTATTTTGAATAGAGAAAAAGGGACTTCAGACTTTACTGGTGTTATCCAAAATAGTTCTAATAAATCAATTATAATAGAAGCTAAAAACTTTTCTAGAAGTTTTATCACTACTTACAATTCTGATAGCGTTTTTATTAATAATATTCTCAAGAAAAATTGGCAACTGATTATGGCTGATCCATTTTTACATGATTATTTTGATAGCAGCCCATCAATAGTATACAAAAGGGGTACAAACTTGAAAAAACATTTGGAACATATACAAATTACTAAATATGGGAGAACATTTAAATGTGGTAGATGTAAATATTGCCCTTATGTGTTCAAAACGAATGAGGTAAAAATCAATGGTATAAATATTCGTTTAAAAGAAAAAGCCTGTTGCACTAGTGAAAAGGTGGTATACTGTGCTTTATGCTGTTCCTGTACTATGTTTTACATAGGTAAAACAGAAAGAAGATTCAAGGAACGTATTGGTGAACACATCAGAGCAATACATGATAGAAATGAATTAAATGCTTTGGCAAAACATATAAATACACACCCATCCCATTCGTTTAAATTTGTAGTTTTAGATGTTTTAAAAATGGATATAAGGGGTGGTGCATGGCAACTATTTCTTGAAAGGCTTGAATTAGAATGGCAAATACGGCTAAACGCACACAACTGGCCAGGCATGAATAGCGCTATTTCTATAGCTAGTATTTTGAAATTAAAATCTTTAGCGAGATAATGTTGTGTGTGTATATATACATATATATATATATATATATATATATATATATACTTACTTACTATACATTATTTATTGGCATATTTTTTTGTAACTTATTTATGATTGTAACAAAATTTCAATAATTAAATTTCATTTTTGAGAACATAAGCATTTTACATATACATACATATATATATTATATTTATTTAATACACATTAATGTAATATATAGTTATTCATGTTAATAATTACATTTATATTTATATATTTTTTATACATATATTCATACATATTCGTTACATTTTATTTACATTTAATTATTTATAAAAAAATACTTTTAGTCCTATACTGATTTTAATAACTTATATATATAACATGCATTATTTAATATACCATATTATATTAGTTTACACACTTTCGCTTGATATTGTCATGACCAGTTCATAGATTTTAGACATTGCATTAATTAAAGCGCACACTGTAGAGTTAAAATCTCGCTTATGGAGTTTACTTATACAGGTAATATAATACATATATTTGTATTTGATCATATATTTATATACTATACATACATTTTTTTAGTATTTAATGTGATTAATTTAAAATGTACATTACTATACAATATTTTTCATCAAGCACACTTCGCGTATGCACATTTACTTCGCTAGTGAATGACGTTTAAAGTCATATAAAGCATTACTTTATAAAAATGAGTGGGTTATAGCTTCGATTATATATATCTCTTACGGTTCATTTTTTTTAGGAAAGAACACTGCTTGGTTACATGTTTCACATGTTTACATGATTTTATGTTTTTATTGATTTTTTAGTCACTTGTTGATATATTTATTTTATATACTATTTTGGGTTGATATGTGTTGTTTAAGGGTTTAGTTTTAATTAAATTATTACATCACTGACAAATCCTATTTATTCAACAGGAAGTGATGTTTTACTAGTTTGAAAAAGTTTGGTACAAGCCAAATGAAAGCGCTTATTGGAATTGGATTACTCGATTTTGTGTTATATGTTTGTACATATTTTATTCTTTCTTCAAAAAAAAAAAAAAATCAGGTGGATCTGCTATGACAAAAATTAAAGATAACAAAGACCTGTGATTCTTGCATCTTTGATAACACCAATACTGTAGTTGTGTAACCATGACAATAAAGATGATCCAGAAACACATTACAACGATTGAGAGTATAAAAAAACACCAAAATCAAGTTTTGATGTCATATATTAATACATTTTTGCAAGTAACAGGAAAATAATAGCAGGATATTTGAATTTATCAGAAACAAACTGGAATAATATTGATTATACAACTGGCATGTATTTATATTCCACCTAAAACTGCAATT
Source organism: Protopterus annectens (assembly GCF_019279795.1). Taxonomy (NCBI): domain Eukaryota; kingdom Metazoa; phylum Chordata; order Ceratodontiformes; family Protopteridae; genus Protopterus; species Protopterus annectens. The sequence continues at coordinate 366,049,585 of NC_056740.1, forward strand.
TCGGAGCTTTAAAAATATGGGCGAAATGATCAGCTTTCAGCAGGGAATATTATTTATAGCTGGGGAGTGGAATTTGATTTACAACAATGAGGATGTATCTGGGAGGTAGTATTTGGTTTGATTTTCATTGTCTGGTTCCTGATTTGTCTTTTAGATGCATCTGGAAGGCTTAGCAGGAAAAATAAAACAAAACAGGGTAGACTTCCGAATAAATTTATGAAGATATTTGGTATGAAAGATGTAAATTCAATAGCAGTAATTTGCAGAGAATGTATGCATTATTCCCCAAAGTACAACAAATGGGCTAGACTTAATGTTATTGTTGTTGTTGTGTCTTTTGGCTTTTCCCGGTTAGGGGTCGCCACAGCGGAACTCCGGTCCGCTAATGATTGGTAGTTGATTTTTATGTGCCGGGTTATCAGCCCTGACACACAACCTTCAACGAAGGTATGCCCATCCACGCATGTCTACACGCAGAAGACGCTCTAGCTGAGAATCGAACTGGACAGCGTCTTACTGTGAGGCGACAGTGCTACCGCAGCACCATCACCAGACTTAATAGAAATTATATTTTACAGAGACATGTCCAATTAATTGAGAACTTTGATACACATCCAGCAACTACTGCAGATCATGTGCCAATAATTACCAAAATGAAAATAGGGTAATGAAGGAAAGATGAGACACTGGTGCTGTCCCCACCTACCTGTTAAAAATAGAAAAATTTAAGGACTGGGCAGTGGAAATTATCTGGGAGTTATTACAGAAGATAGAAAGTACTCCAAAGTTATAGCTTGTGATTTGGATAAAATGAAACTGAAGTTTAAAAATAAGAGTAGAAATAAAAGGAAACTACCTAGTTGAGAAATAATAAGAATTATTTAGAAAGGCTGGCAAAAGTTAAAAGTATTACAAAATAATGGGTATCTCACAGATTACAGAGTGCTAAAGAGAAAAAAAGGGAATACCTGAATAATATTTATGAGGTTACAAAGATTGCTATTAACCATTTTCTGACAACTCCACAGCACAAAAGCTTATGCAAAAGAAAGTAGAAAGGATTGCTGCCAAACCTACAGAGTGTATAACAAGAAAAATAACCAAAAATCATGTAGAGGTATTAGAAATATTCTGGAAATGTTATGAAAATTTGTATAAAGCACAGAAGTGGGGAAATCAAGAAAATGCACAAATGCAAATATTTATGGAAGACATAACTATGTCAAGGACAGAGGCAGACGAGGCTCAACAACCAACAGTTAAGACAGGAGATTGGTTATCTACAAGAAAGTCACCAGGACTAGATGGTATTCTGCTGGAAGTTTTGAGGGAAAAAGTGAAAGATCTAGAAGGTTTTGTTTAGCAGTATTTTAAAAGGAGATGAGGCACCAATATCCTGGAAGAAAGCTGTGGTGACCAATACCTATCCAGTTTCATACAGGCCCATTTCAATTCTAAACCATGACTATAAAGTATTTATGTCTGTAATGGTTAAACAAATGGGAAAGGTGATGCCAAAAGTGATAGATATGGACCAATGTGGTTTTCTGGAGAGCAGACAAACATTTGACAACACTAACAAAACAATGATGACAAGCGGGAAGCAGAATGTAAGAAAATACAGCTGTTATTGGTGGGTCTTGATGCAGAGCAAGCATTTGACAGAATAAGCTAGGATTTTATGAGTAGGGCAATGGATGCATTTGCATTTCTTGATATAATAAGGTTACTTAGAGGGATATATGAGGGATTGAAGTCAAAAATCAAAGTGGGAGGGGTCTTCTCTGAACAGAGGAATCAGGTAGGGGCGTCTTTACTTTATATATAGAACCACTGGCAAAGAAAATAAGGGAATCAGAAATTCAAAGATATGACTGATATGGTTGTCAGGAAAAGTTGGCTTTATTTGTAGACATGATTTTGTACCTGATGGAACCAGAAAAGGACATTAGTGTTGTGCAATATTCTGAGACAGTTTATTAATTTTATATCCTGAAAACAGAACCTTGAAGATAAAACACAGGCTATAGCTATAAACTATGTACTTCCACATGACCTGGGAAAAATACATATTTATGGGGACATGATAAAATGAAATACTTGGGGAGTACGGACTAAAGGATTCAGTTATGGCATCTTAAGATACATTTTTGATAAGAATGGATTAACTTTGTCCATATGACTGAGATGTTTAAAATGTTCAGGGTGCTGTGGTGAACTTATCTGATTGGTTAAGAACAGGCATTTCACAGAATTATTTTTTTCTTGCAGATAAGGTGAAGGGGTCTCTTAACGGGTGTGTTAAAGAGTAGCTGTTTTCTAGGAGATGGAAGCTTTTTTTGTTTTGGGAGTGTCAGTATTTGCTTAGGGAAAATAAATGACTCATAAAATCATGGATACAACTGGTATGGTAGTCATGAAAAGTTGGCTTTATTTGCAGATATTTTACAACTGTTAAAAAAAAAAACAGAAAAGGACATTTCAGTGTTGTGGAACATTCTGAGACAATGTTAAGTCTTTTTGGGATACAAAGTTAATGAAGATAAAACAAAGGCAATAGCAGTAAACTATGCACCCACAGATGAACTGGTTCATACTTATGGGGACATAATAAAATGAAGCACTTAGGAGTATGGATTAAAAATGATTCTGTTACGGCAGCTAAGCATATGTGGGAAGAGACTAAACAAAAGATAATACAAAAACTGAGAAATTGGAAGCTTTTGCCTATGGATGTGGATAGCAAGATACAAGCAGTGAAAATGTTTTAGTCCCTTTAGTTTTATACACAGGCTAGGCATATTTTTATCATCAGCAGGATAAGCTTTGGATAGTAAAGAGGTGAAGGATTTTATTTGGGAGGGGAAGAGGGCAAGAGTCAAGTGGGACAAGCTGATCTTCCCAACAGAGCAAGGAGGTTTATGATTACCTGATTTAAAGAGATATTTTAGAGCAACAAAGGTATTCAAAGTGGAAAGGATGATGATGAAGCAAGGGGAAATTCAAGAAATAAGGAAAGAGAGGGATTTTTGGACACAGATCATTAAGGAGAATAACAGTCATACAGATTATATTCATAAAACACAAAGTGTACCAAGAACTAAGACGAAATGAGATTCTGCCAATAGGGATGACTGCAATGAGGTACTGAGAATAGACAAGAGGGGGCGGGAATTTACCAGAGGGAACTGGCAAACGAACCAAGGTAATGGGAATAAATAATTAGAGAAAGGTAATAGAATGAGAAGAGGCTGAGATGACATTTGGACTGCAGGCTAGTGATTGCCTTCCCCATCAGGGACTGATAAAGAGTACGGACAAAGGAGAAGATCAACTTGAATAGGACACTACAACCCAGTTTTACCCTTTAGTTGAGTGAACAGTTACATTGTACTTCTCAGAAATCCCTGCCAATGGGGGGTACACTACTTTTGAAAAACAAACCTTCAGCCAGACTCGGCATCCTTCACCCCACCTTCATTTTATGTCACGCATCCTTCTTCAAACATTTCATTATACCCCTTCCTTAAGTCCCCTCACCCAAAGACTTATTTGTAATATTTGCCTCATTACAAAAACCTCTGAAACACTTCTTTATAAACGACTGCTATGGCCTGCTATCAGATCGCCAACAGGGATTTCACCACTGTTCTACATTCTGTAACCAATAATATTTACTGCAATATGAATACTGGCCTTAACAGCAGAAGTCTTTGTGGCTATGACTAGCACCTTTGAGACTGTCAGTCTTGACATTCTGTCGCAAAAACTCAAAAAGCATAACTTTGGTGACAACACCATCAGGTTTAAAATCCTCATTGATAATTTATGAAGGAAATCAATACTCAGTAAAAGACAGTATTGGAGTTCCACAAGGTTTAGCTCTTGGGTCCTTTTCTTTTCTCACTCTTTGTTCAACGATATTGCAAATTCTCACTCTTTGTTCAATGATATTGCAGAAGGCCTACCTATAATCTCACTCTACATGCTGATGGTATATTACTTTTGGGAGCCAATAAATAATATACAAATCTACAAGAACTACTACAGCAAATCTTCTCTAGACTTTGCGACTGGTCAAAAACTGCTTCTCAACCCTATAAAAACAAATGTAATGTTTGCTTCTCCTCAAAAAATAGCAAGCTCACCTTCTATCATACTCAGATACTATAATTAACATCTCCAGATACAAATACCTAGGATTAACTCTTGATTAGTCCCTCACATTCGCTAGTCACACTGACAATATGACAAATAAAGTACTTTCACAGCTGAAGCGCTATTACAGGATCCCTCATGTTGTCTCCCCAGCAGCCAGACCTGCAATTGCAAAACCAAACCTTCCTACCAAAACTGGGGTATGGCCTACCCTTACTTGTTCTGCACTCCACCTACATTACTAAAAAGGTGACAAAAAATTTCGAATTGCACAATTAGCAAATGCTCAGACTTACCACTGTAATCTCATCAAGGATGTACACTGGCTGTCAGTTGAGTGTCACTTATCTTTTTACTGTTCTGTTCAAAAATATTAAAACTAGAACTCTGCCCATCTCCAAGATATAAATTACCACTTATGGAACAAAATTATTCCTCAAGAAATGGCCAATCTGGTGACATTACACGAATCAGTCTTCAAAACTAAACCAGGATAATAGCTTGACTAGGACCTGCCTCATGGAATTATAGAAAGTACTACACAAACACCTCGTTGAGGAATTCATCTGCAATTACTACCTGGATAAACAACAGCTTACTAAACTCAAATTGTATTTAAAATGCAGGTCTACCTGTACAAACTAATAGTTTTCAAAAATAGCTTTCATTATATTCAAAATACCAAACTGTAGATACTATAATTAACCTATAACTGCATTGAGACATTGTATGCCATATTCATATCTGCACTAGTAATGACTGTGCATTTCGTGTTTCTGCTTTCAAGTACAGGTCATAAATGACAAGGGCCAACATTCAATTTAACCTGTCAGAAAATAGTAAATGTCAGTATCTTAAGTTACCTAGGGGATACTGCTCTAGTAAAGCACAGGTTGGAGACAGAATTAGTAACAATTACCTGAGAACACTACAACATGAGCTTTCAGTACCACTACATTTGTTATTCATTAGACCATATACATATGGAGGGATTCCTCAACCTCTCCATATGTAAATGTATTTATATAGCATATATCACGGACAGAAATTGGTTCAAAATTAAAAACAGAGCTGGGTGCACAAGACCCAGGATAAAAAGTGTCAAATTCTGGTAGGCACACTGGAGCCAGGAGTGGAAAAGATGACAGTATAGAATCCTCAAAATATGGAAACATTCCTACAATGAGGCCAGGGCAGCCCAGAGGGAGGATGGCCCCCCGTGGTACAAGGAAGTAGTAGTCCACAAAAACTGATAGGCCAAAGAGGAGCCATAAAGACAATAAAGTAGACTATTGAGGATAAGAAAGAAATTATTTACTGTTACAGTTATGAGAAAAGCCCAGAATTTCCAGACACAAGGTATACAAAATGACAGAGAAATTAGAAGAAAGAAAACTACTTCCACAAGAAAAACCGTCAGAAGCTTCAAATAAAAATTTGTATTCATTAATAGAACAGATTTGTGAAAAACAGTATATAGATCAAAACACTTTGATCTGTTTGGAAAAAGAAGCATCTGAGGAAGTGCAAAAATATAAACAACAAAACCTACAAATTTTTGAAAAGTATAAAAAAGAAATATGGACATGGGAAAGAAATATTTGATATGGTGCAATATTTATGCAAAGGAGAAAGCCAAATTAATCAATATAAAGAAGGCAGTCCCAAAGATATTCAAAGAGAAATACAGGCAAAGGCATCTGGATATGGAAAATTTCACAATAAATAAAATACCATAAAGAGGGAATGTAGAAAAGATTAGTGAAGTAGAAGTTATAAAATAGAAGTTGACATTATGGAGTGCCTGCGAGTGAAGGATTTGGTGTAGAAGACTAACAGGTTACATCACAGCATGATGGAGTGAGTCCCCAAAGTAAGAAGAAGCAGGAAGATCAGGAAACATCTGAAGAAAGAAATATGGACATGGGAAAGAAAAAGATTTAATATGGTGTAATATCTATGCAAAGGAGAAAGCAAAACTAACAAATACAAAAAGAGCAGCACCAAAGATATTTGAAAAGAAATAGAGGCAAAGGAATCCGGACATGGAAAACTGTACAACACAAAAAACAAGACAAAGAGGAAAAGCAGAAAAAGATTAGTAACGGAGAAGTTAAAGAAATAGAAACTGATGTTATAGAGTACCTATGAAGTTAAGGATTCAGTGTAGAAAATCTAATTCAGAAATTACCACAACAGGATAGAGCAATGGATATCCAAAATAAGGGGAAGCCAGTGGAACAGGAAGCAACTGATCATGTGCCATATGAAGATATTTTGGAGCCTTCCAGAGGAAACCAATATAAACGTTCACTTGAAGCTAGACAGCAGGGGAAGGAACAGGAAAATTTGAGGAGTGATTGGCCAGTGAATTCCCATATGACAGAACAATGGATGGCACAGGATGAAACTAAAGGCAATGCGCCACAGGAAGATGCTACAGAACTTTCTACAGAATGCCCACAGGAAATGAAAAACAAAAAAATTGCCCTCAGTTTAGAAGAAAATGATCCAAGAGAAGATTTGCTTGATTTAATAGATATAGCAGACATATTAAGATTAATGAAAGAAATAGACTGCAGAAGGTCAATGAAACCCAAAAGTCAGAAGTTTGATAAAACAAATGAATACAGTAATTAGGACTGTCCACAGAGATCCATGAGATGTATAAGAAGTAAACAGGATATATTACTGTGAAGCTAAATTAATAACTAATCAAGTTCTACCACAAGAACACAGGGTAGCGAGAGAAAGGAAGGGGAGAAATTGAATACCATCATGGAAGTACCAAATAGAGAAAACTATAAAGCAATTAAGACAAGAAGTACCACTGTTAGAAAACTATAAAAGAGGGAACAGATCAACAAAAATACTAAGAAAGATAGATGTGATAAAAGCAATGCGCAGTATGCACAAACAACAAACTAAAAATCTCAGCAACGGCGGAAAAACTTGGAAGATAAGCAGATAAATATAAATGGAAAGTGCAAAATAAGCAATTTATTGATGACCCAAAAAAGTTTTATAGAGAACTGGGAAACAAGGTAAAACTGAAAGACCAAAAAAAAAGAAACGGATATAGTTTGGAGAAGTATCTATGAAGATCCTGTGGTACCTAAAGATGCTAAATGGACAGAAGTAAAAGAAAAAAATAAGTTTAAAGAGATGAAATGGGATGAAGTAACAACCAGAGAGAATGAAACAAAGTTAAGAAAAACCTCTAACTGGAAAACCCCCAAAACCAGACACAGTACCTACCTTTTGGTTAAAAGTATCAACATCTTTGCACAAAGATTTAGTCATGAATAAGAACGATTTATATGTGCACCCTGAACAGACACCAGCCTCGCTAACAGGAAAAACAATGTTCCTACTTAAGAGCGAACCTGCAAGCTATCCTAAAAATTATAGACCAATAATTTGCCTTCTGTCAATGTATAAACTATACATGGGGAATTAATGCTGACAGTTTGTCATTTAGAAGAAAACTCAATTACGGCAGTAGAACAAAAGGGCAATAAAAGAAAGCCATATGGAACAAAGGCTCATTTGTTGTTAAAGTCATAGTGGAGAACTGTAACAAAGGGAAGAATCTAAGTATGGCATGGACTGACTACAAAAAAAGCATTTGATAGCATCCCACATTCATGGATGAGTGCTTAAAAATGAATAAGATACACCCTACATTGACCGACTAAACAACAGCAAACATGAAACAGTGGCAGACCACTTTGTAATTAAGCCATGACAAAGGACAAATTATCATCCCAGGGATAAAAAGTCAAAGGGGGGTATATTCCAGGGTGACTGTCACTGCTGTTATTCTGCCTTTCCCTTAACCCACTAAGCTGTCTACTTAACAGCTTAAGCCATGGGTATAATTTGGCTCCTAGAAAACAAAGTGTAAAGACTTCTCATCTTGTCTTTGTCGAGGATTTGAAAACAGTGTAGCTCATCAGATAAACTGAAAGCACAACTGCAAGTTGTCAAATCTTTTTCACATGATATAAGAATGTCATTTGGTCTTGATAAATGTGCAAATGCACCCTTTAAAGCAGGAAAACTGCAGCACCAGGAAGACATCAGTTTGGGACAAGAATGAGATATAAAAGAACTTGAGCAAGAGGGAGTGCATAAATATTTGGGAATTGAAGGCTCAACATTAAAACATTAACATGTGAACAAAACTTAGTAAGGAATACTTTGAAAGACTTAAATTAATCTTGAAAACAGAGGTGACATCTAGGAACAAAATCTAAGCTATAAAACAATTTGCTCTTCCTGTCCTAACTTACAGTTTTGGAGTGAATGACTGGCCCCAAAACGTGCTGGATAGATTAGACAAAAAAACAAGGATGCTTCATGGTCACCAAATGATTTATAAAAATCAGTGCATACCAAGATTATATATTCCCCCGTTCCAAAGGAGGGATGGCCCTCCTTGAAACTGATTACATGTATAGATCTGAATTCATGGGACTCACATATCTGCTGACCTCACAAGACCCAAACGTAGTGAAAGTTTTGAAACATGAGGAGAATAAATCTAAGATGACTTCTCTTCTTAATCTAGCTGAAGCATATTTATTAGGGTCAAGCAGGAATGGAAATCAGAAGTAGATAAAAAAAAAAAAAAAAATCAGGCAGCAACTGAATATGCCAAAAACAAAAGAAAGAATGCAAGGTGAAGGACAAGATGAGAAGGCAAGAGATGTGGAAAATGCATAAATATAGTTGCAAGTATAGAATACTTCTGGAAGAGCCTCATGTTGATCAGTAACAAACGCAGGAATGGTTAAGGGGATACAAATTCAAACCAAGAGATGAAAGGTTAATATTGATGGCCTAAGACAGTGGGCCGTGTACACGTTGGTTTACAAAGTCCATTTAACATGTGGGAGAAACAGACAAATGTAGGTTTTATAAAACTGAATTGGAAACAGTCACACACCTTGTTACTAGATATGACATACTAATGGCAGAAGGACTGCATACTAAAAGGCATAATAATGTGGCAAGATTGTTGCATTGGGGATTGTGCAAACAATATGGTATTGAAGTGGCTAAAAAACACTGGAAACATAAGCCACAAAGCATCATAGAAAATGAAGTTTACATCACATGAGATCACCCATTACCAACAGTTCAAAAGATAGATGCTAGAAAACCGGATATAGTGGTCCATGAAAAGACAAAAGTAGCATTGATCATTAAAATCGCCACACCCAGTGACTAGTGTCTTGCGTACAGAAAGAGACAAAGTCATAAAATATCAGGCAGAAATGAGAGCAAAGTTGAAGAAAGATACCCAGACAGTTCCAATAGTAGGAGCAACGAGTCTTACAAAAAAAATAATCTACAGTCATATTTAGATGCGTTACCAATACAAGTAACTCCATGCGAATTGCAGGAGTTATTACTGGGCACATTGCAGGTGCTGCAAAAAGCACTTTTGGCTGACAAAGATTGAAACAATACTAATTTCATGAACTTTAATGATACTTTGACTTATGAATGGGCTCCATTCTCATCATGGCATTAGAAACCAATAGGTTTGGAGAACTTAGAGAGAGAGATTCCTCAAGATTGGAGAACCACAGAGTTAGGCAGAACAGTATGTATACTGACTTGTTGTGGAAAAAATGTGAGGTTACTTGGGATAAACTGTCAGAACTGGAAATGTTCTTGAAACCATACTAGCATGCCCATGTTTAAAACAGATCTCTAATTACCTGTAATGTTCTATAATAGTATAACTGCTATACATGAAAAAGTGTAATGGCTTTTATGTAGACCCATCTTCAGCCTTTGATACGGTCATACATAATACACTGATCAATAAACAACTAGATAGTAAATATAATCTCAATAAGATGGATAGGTGCATAGGGTGTCCTGCAGGGCTGTCCTTGGCCCATCCTTGTTTAGGTTGTACTTCTGATTTATCTTTTCATCTGAGGTGTTTTACAACCCATTTGCAGAGGACTTGAAAAATGAGATAACTGCTTACATTTGACACAGACATGGCATAACTGCCTGACTAAACAGTTACGTACAGGAGAATGATATGCTAACAAATACATCAAAAAACTAAACATACGTATAGACTGAAGGGTGAATAATATGGGTATATGGATAGAGCCACCTTTGAGGCTTTTTTTTTTTTTTTTTATCTCAATCAATTGGTTAGTGGTATCAAAAATGATGTAATCATTGTTTTTAAGTTGCAGTAAAAATAACATTATACAATATGGAAGCACTAACAAAACTAGCAAGAGTTAATTGGAAAGAGTACAAGTAATTATCAAAGACTGAAATATCGGAACTTTTACAATGTCTCAGATATTTAAGAGGCGATATATAGAGCATTTAGAGAAAACCACCTCTGGGAATGCTTGGGGTTATCTAAAGAGTAGCACAGAAGCATTAGACAACCTGTGCAGGAGTTCACATAGGAATGACAGATGTACTAGAGAACAATTTAACCGACTAGCAGACACCTGCTGTGTCTTTCGGCTTTTCTCGGTTAGGGGTCACCACAGCGGAACTCCGGTCCGCTAATGATTGGCAGTAGATTTTTACATGCCGAGTTGCCAGCCCTGACGCACAACCTTCAACAAAGGTACGCCCATTCACGCACGTCTCCACACAGAAGACGCTTTAGCTGAGAATCGAACAGGACAACATCTTACTGTGAGGCGACAATGCTACCGCAGCACCACAACTAGCAGACACCCAGACTACCAAATTATATTAAAGCAAGCACTAGTTTAGATATTTAAGAAACAACCTGGACACATATGGAATGACTGTTATGGTATACAGTCAGGCTAGAAGGGCATTATTACCCATGCCTGAAATACATGTCATCCTCACCAAAAAACAGTATTGGCTCATTCTTTGGTCTGTGAAGGCACTACTGCCCCCCTCACTTTCACAAAGTACTTCCAAATTTGACATTTCATATCCCTTTCTGAGATTAATGAGCAAAGCTGTCCATTCAGTATCTGTATCTCTACTGTTTGCCACCTCCCAACTATCCAGGTCTGCTGTACTACTGCTTTGGTTTAACCGAACAGAAATGCATGGGTAGCAAGGAACAGCAGAAAGTAGAGATAGTGAGTGAATAGGATTTTAAGTTTTAGTGTTCAATCATACTAAGAAAGCCACTGAATTTCTGACTAGCCGTTAAAAACACAACAGGAAAAAAGTTATGAGATCCCCCCTTCACGACTGGAAACAATGCAATACAAAGGCAAGGAGTGAAAGATCTCAGCCTGACCTTGTGTGCAGAATTGCTTCTTTAATAAACTGAGGACAAAGGCCAGTGTGGCACAGTCCCCAAGTAGGATTGTCAAATGAATGGCTGACCACAAGTAGCATGAAGAGGTGGGCTGGAAGTAGCTACAGATACGACATGAATATGCATAAACTCAGTAGGTCCAGTAGTAGAATCCTGGAAAAAAACAAGCATCTCAACATCACGGAAACAGTAAACAGAATGCACTTGACAGAATACTCCACAAGTACAAGTGTGATGTACATTGAGGGGGGTCACTGAGGAGTCAAGAAAATATGAGCAAGGCTGAAGTACAAAAAAAAAAGAAGCTGAAAGCACTGGACATTCACATGCTGCAGGAAGAAGAAACATTAATTCATAGAAAGTTACTAGGCTAATAGCTCCAGGGCCCTTACAAGCCTAGCCAAGTTCAACCCATGTTCCCAAGGTGTCGGGTTCACGCAGACACTAATATCAGCACCTATTGCCTCTGTCCATGAGGGACACAGGTGGAACCTCCAGGGTGAATTTCCGGTTACCCATCCAATTTTTCAAATTACACTTAAATAGAGTCAAGGAGGAGCTTTGTTTAACATGAATAGTAAGCTTGGACAAATCTCTCTCTCCAGCAAGTTTTGTTGAGGTCATATATTAGGTTAAGGTCCTTGCAGTGAGTGACCTGTGTGCCATTTGACTTGAGAATGTCCATTTCCATTAAAGCCTCATCAGAGATTGGACTATATGCAAGGCATCACAACTCTAGGTATCTTGTCAGGGGAGAAGGGGGCCTTAAAATCAATGTCACGGAGAAAGACAATTAGTGTCACCTGGATGACAGAATCAGTGACTCAAACATGTTCAAAAACCAGACGGAAGTTGCTCCTTTGCAGCTTTTTTTTTTTTTGATGATCCAATGACCTCCTTAGTATAGGATGACACCTGTCCGAAGTTCAGCCTCAACTAGGCAGACATTCTGTGCCCCTGCAAGCATGCAGGCAATCAGGGCATAATGGATAGGCCCCAACACTTTCACCTGGGAAAAGGGGACGGCACCACTACATGGACCACAATACTTATGACAGCACTCTCCCATGCATTTGCTATGAACTCTACCATGAGTGGCTTGGTAGAGGAGTGTCAGCCCTGAGCCATAAACACCTGTCCACCTCCCCAGAACAGATCCAGTCATTCTCACACACCTGCTCCAAGACATACTTAAACTGCAATCTGAACTTGGACCATCTGGACCACAAATCAAGGCTTTATTCTGGTATGTAAAAAGAGCTGGTCTTGTAAGGTGCAAGTTATGTCTTCCTTTCCCATAAACCCTTGCTCTGACCATTCCCACCCTTCTATAGCTGAAGTCCATCATACATTTGTGTTCCATAAAAGGCAGGTCTTTCCTTCCAGTTAAGTCTGCATGACTTCCTGTAAAACACCCTATGATAGTCTATGAGGCGTATTCTATTTAAAGTGATTCTGCATGTTGCGATATCAGGTAATGTTTTGCTTCCACACTAATTAAACCAGAGTGTAGCATAACAACACTAGTGCTCCATTCATAACCAAAGTTTGTGAATCTTAGGTCACCAAAATGTACTTCCCAAATCAAACAGTACTTGGTGTCAAAGTTTCTACATGGGGCTCCTCTGCAAATATATGCCCTAAAGCTGTCAAACCACTTCTACTTTCTGCTTGTGATCCTTTCAACAATCCAACCAACGAGTGCATGCTTCGTGCCTCAGAATGCTACCGACCCACCTCAAAAAACTCAAATCTCATTCCTCCATGACTTACTATTTCCCCATATTACACTGCATCCTGCCAGTCTCTTCCCCTAAGAAGCATAAAATTTCTTTAGACTCATGCCTACAACTCCTCACCATCCACTCCCCGGATCAGTTAGAGAGACGCCCACTAAATCCTCACAGAATTTAACACTGGATTGCATAAGGTCTTGATCTTAATTTCTCTAATCCGGCCCCGGCTGCTGTGCATCCCTGGCTCCAGCGTCCGCACCTACACGCTCCTGCCTTTCCTGCTCTAACCCACCAAAAGTGCCCTCACAGATGTACTTGCCAAGAACCCACAAAAAGGCCATTTGCAAAACAAAAAACTGAGAGCCCATACTGCTCCCCGAGAACATCTCCCAACAAGGACTTTAAGTATGTGTTCTGCTTAACATCTTGTAGTAATTTATTAATTTACACCAGGTCGCAGTGCGATTTCCTGCCAGGCTAGCCAGCAGCCACAACTCCCCTCTCTCACGCCGATTAACTAATCCCTTTCTACCTTTTTATAATTACTCCCCCTATCCTGGTCCATGATATCTCCCTCCTTCCTCTTACTTGATATCTCTTTCTGGGGTCTTCACTGCCTGAGACTGACTTGCCACTAGGTGGTGCTCCTTTCCCAGGTTTACCTATCTGTTCTCACTCCTCCTCAAACTCCCCCTCTCTACCCTTCATAAAACCTCTTACCGTCTCCTACTGGCCTTCATCTATATATCCACCCACTACTCCTTTCTCCCTCAGTCTTCCTTCCTCTCACAATTCACTGCAAACTCACCTTTGACTATCACTCTCTACTGATTGTCTTCCTCACATTCTCTTCCTTTGGCTCTGTGCCTCGACTGAAATAAAATATGAAACTTACATTCTTGGCGACGTTAATATTGACTGGAATAAAATCAACCCACCTTCCCCTTCCCTATCCATTAACCTATACAATTTCACCCAATTAATCCATTCAACAACTCGTCCTAACAAAATCCACCCTCCAGGATCCATCTTAGACTGGATTTTAGTTTCTCATCCTAACAAAATAATTCTCTCAGGCACCATCCCCGATACTTTCAGTGACCATCTCCCTGCCTTCACTCATCGGTCAACTAATTCCACCCAATTTCATCACCAGTACATTCAAACTCGAAATCTTAGCAACTTTAATCCTACAACTTTCACAAACACGTTCAAACTAATTAACTGGCAAATCCTAAACACTCTCCCCCTAGACAATGCTGTAGAACATTTTAACTCTATTTTCCTAGACACTCTAAATTCCCTAGCTCCTCTAAGAAACATACGAATCAAAACTAACTCTGCTCCTTGGCTGACAAAAGAAACTAAAATCATGCATCACAGAGACAAAGGTTGGAAGCTTCTTTATCAGAAAAATAAACTGCCTTCTGCCTTGCTCCAATACACTCAACTTTGCAACCAAGTAAAAAAACTAATCACTTTAGACAAAAAAAAAACTACTATAATAAACTTCAGTCCAATAATAAGAACCCAAAACTATTTTGGAAATCAGTTAACTCCCTTCTCCACCCAGGGTCCAAGAATAATCCCTGCCCAGACCCTAGTTTAACTGACAAGGAATTGAGCTCTCACTTCAACACTTTCTTCACAGAATCCATAGCTAATCTAACCAAAACATTCCCAAACAATAATCCACCTAACTCCCTCTCCTCAACACCCAACAACCTTAATAAATATCACTTTAATTTCCAGTTCAAACCAGTTTCAACCAGCTTCATAAAAAGGCTCTTATCTAATCTCAAACTATGCTCCAATGCCCCTGACAACATACCCTCCTCCTTCCTCAAATGCGCAGCTGAAGGTATTGCTCTCCCTATTAGCGTCTTGATAAACAGATCCTTAAATGAGTCATATGTACCCAAACTTTGGCGTTCAGCCTACATCCTACCTCTCCATAAAGGAGGTAAAAACACCACTATTTCTAATTTCCACCCCATCGCCCTACTCTCTTCAATATCTAAAGTCCTAGAAAAATGTGTCCACCACCAGCTTTTGCCTTTCCTAACTCAGAATCACCTACTTACATCCACCCAACACGGCTTCCGCCCTGGCCACAGCACCATTACTGCCTTACTATCCTTCCTTGAAACAGTCAATCGAGCCAGAGACTCTGGACTTCTTGTATCCACAGTACTACTAGATCTTTCTAAAGCCTTTGACACCATCTCCCATACACACCTACTCTTTCATCTCGCCAACCTTAATCTCTCCCCTAATACTCTTTCCTGGTTCTCCAGTTACCTATCTGATAGATCTCAAGCTGTCAGATGGATGAACTCTACCTCTTCCTTCTTGGCCACACCCCAGGGGGTCCATCCTCGGACCCATGCTCTTCAACATCTTTATAAATAATCTTCACTCTGTCATCCCTGACACTACAGTCATCCAATACGCTGATGACTCTACCTTAGTTTGTGCTGCCTCTAACATTTCTGAACTCAACTAAAACACAAATAGCCTTTTCCACTACAGAGAACTGAATGCACCAAAACCATCTCTCCCTCAACCCTAATAAATCCAAAATTCTAATTTTCACCCCTACCAGAGTTTCCTCCTTTGACAAAAATACTTTCAAAGTCCTTAGCCAAACCAACACTGCTATAGAAGTGGTGCCTTCCGCAAAACTACTCGGCATTACCATAGACGAACACCTAAAATTCGATCTCCACATACAACAAAACAAAGAAAACCCATCAAAAGTTAGGTATGCTCTACAGAAATAACCAATTTCTTTCCAACTCCTCCAGGCACACCCTGGCAATTACATACCTTCTATGCTTTCTTTATGGAGCCCCTCTTCTAACCAGTCTACTTCCAATACCCCAAAACTTGAAACTTGCTATAATAAGATCTCTAAATTCGCAACTAAATCTAAAACCTCAACTCACCACTGCCTTACCCTACGATCTCTAAATTGGCTTGAACTTCCTAACCACTCAGACTACCTCCAACTAACCACCACTCACAAACTAATATTCTACCCAGACTCATGCCCTGCCTTAATAAACATCCTTCCACCATACACCCCAAACAGATCTTTGAGATCTGAACACCAAAACCTTATCTCCATCCACAAACCCAAACATCCAGCCAGCCAACTTCTACTCTCCTTCTCTCTAGGTAAAAAATGGAACTCCCTCTCTCCTTCTCTTAGGACTATACCTAACTCCGAATCCTTCAAGACCCAACTTTTCGTATACCTGTCATCCAAATGGAAATGTTCCTGCTCTCACCAGATATAAATTCCAGGGATCTCTTTCCCTGAGCTCTCCATATTCCTGCTCCTCTCTACCCCCTAGCTTAACCTGACTCTTCTGACTTTCTCTTGACTCCAAGTTTGTTCAGTCTATTTTTTTTTCTCCTGACTGTATGAATTTTGTTTCATTGTATTGCTTGTTTATTATGTTTGCTCTTTATGCATATTTTATGTAATTGTATTTCCTGACTGTGTGAATCTTACTCTTGTATTTTACCATTAACTTTATGTAACGTTGTTTCATTGTATTGCTTGTGGAGCTTTTCTCCCCGGGCCTCCACTGAAAATGGGCACTTCTTGGCCCAGTGGACTTCCCCAGTAATCAAACTGAAATAAATAAGGTAATACCAAAGAAAAAAGCTGACAGAAAACCAATTCTTGACTGGCTGAAATATATGGAAGAATTTTCAAACTAGTTCTATGTTTTCATGAACGGTTCTAGAAACGACTCGAGTCTCTTTTAGAGGGAGGGAAATCATACTAGTTTACGTTAAACTATGCGTACTAGCTTGTAACTAGTCAAAGGAAGAAATGTCAATGCTTCTCTTTCACCTGCTTTGCTAAGAGAAAATTCAAGCTGTTGCAGCTTGGCAGAAACTTCCTGTCTTATTTTACTTCATTCATCTATCTCAAGTATGCTTAATTAGAAACAATGGGAGGGCTTGATAACAGATCATATCAAAATGAATCTACACTGGCTGGTTGCAGATTTAATGAAAAACTAAAGAAACCTACAAGAGCAGACACGGTACAAACAGTACATTTTAATTTAATATAAACTTGAACTTCTGTAATGAGAAGAGTCTTATTTTTGGGATATAAAATTAATATTGGTTGGGCAAGAAACATTCAGTAATCATGCACAAAGGTGGGCAAATACAGAGAAGTACCAGCTTGGTGTGTAAAAGCTTTAATGTGCATTAAGGGAAAGAAAAACATGGAAACAGGGAAAAAGAAAATAAGGAATCACCTTGAAACTGATGAATTTGAGGTAGTAAAGCAAGGAAGAGATACAAAGGGGCAGAAAAAACTGTTCTCATACAATAGTGATGGAAGAGTAGAGACTGAAATATATTTAAAAAAAAAAAAATAAGAGAAAGGATTTAAAACACTTGGCTGGCTTTTTATCAAGGTTGTTTAATGAAAAAATGGGAGACCACTTTTCGTGAGGGAGGGGACTTGTGTTGCGAGGACAAGGACCACGTGAAATACCAGTATGCTAACAATTTTAAAAACATTAAAATGTTTTACCATAAACTGAAGCGTGTACCAGAAGTATTGTGATGTAATGTGGGGTTGACAAAGAACCCAATAAGTCTTGTACATAAAACAGAAGTGACAATATAAAATATTAAAGGCAATCATTAAATTCATATCAGTTTGAACTGGAATGGGTCTTCAATGAATGATAGCCTAGTGTATACCTAAGAGCCTAACAGCCACTAGGGCCACCAGAATCCTGGCTGTACCCCACAAATTTGATTTATATACTGATGGCAATTTACTGAATACCTCTGTCGATTACTCTTTTTTTCTCCTTAATAATTATGATCTTGTAATTTTAGCTAATGTATATAGCAACATCATTCTTATGTATATAATTTTTTTTAGTGTTTGTTAAAAAGTAAGGTATTTTACTAAGATCATCTGTTATATTATTGTACTGTACCAACATGTTTTTTGTAATTGTGTGTTTTTGGAGCTCAGCTCCCCAAGCCTCTACTGAAAATGGACATGTATCTAGCTAGACTAGCCCGGTCAACAAATGTAAAATAAAAAAAAATAACTAAATAAATTACAGACAGGCATCAAACCAGGGGGGTGAATTTCTAAATACCTATCCACCGCTTCAACTTGTGCTTAAACAGGGTTAGGAAGGAATTGCTTCACAGAGACAGGAAGTCTGAGTGAGAGAAAGGGAATTCGAAGATTTAGGCAAACACTAGTTTTTCAGTCTTCAGACTATTACCTAGTTAACCAGATGTCAGAATCAAACTCTGCACCATGTTTGTTAAGAACCTAACCATTATACCACCTCTCCACCACAAATATTTTTTATAGTTCCATTAAGTACTAGGCTAGCTACCTTTCTAGGAAATTTTCAGCCTTGTCAATTTTTCACTCAAAGGTGAAAAATCAAACCCTGTACCTAATATGTCAGTGAGGTAAACACCTTAACCATTATGCCAACCAAACTTCACTAAAGCTATCGTACAGTAAAGGCTGTCATTACACTGAACTATACAACTACATTTTTAGAGGGGCTGCTCCATCACCCAGCACTTTCTATGAAGCAGTAGTTTAGTGTTACACCTGTGCGACATATGTTGTACCATCTCCCCACTTTTTTGGGGGTATGAAACCAAGACCCTGGACTGGTCAACACCACTTCTGTAGGCTTATTGAATGTACTTGTAGGAGGGTGGCTTACAAAGGGACTAGGATAAATCACTGAAGACAGGAAAGGGCTGCATTTTGAAAAACATCAATATGGAAAAATATACCCAGTAGAAATAGGAGAGAGGTCCTCATTTTCCATTGACTGGGAATTAGTCTGATGGTTTGTTAAAAAACATCATAATGCAAACACTGTTCTATTAAGTGAATTACAGCAATACTTGGAAAAAAAACTGTTCCAGATGTTGGGTCTTGTCAGTTTCATAAGCAAAGTTGAGAAGCAATGATGTTTAAGTGGATTCATAGTAGCAAATGCTCCTCAAACAAGTAACTACTTAGGAATAAGAGTGTGTGTACAGCCTGTCACTGAAGTAAGGCAACTACCACCCACAGTATCTATTCTTAAATACACAATTTGTAAGTGACGAAAGCTGTGGGTGACACTACAGGGACTGATTTAATGGTTTCAACAAGGTCCTCTAGAAGTAATCAAGTTAGTGCTACATCAGTTAGTCTTCTGTCTGACGAGTGACCAGTTCAAGTCAAGTCAACAGAAAGATGAGATATCTAAAAGTAATTCCTTACCAAAGTGGAGGTTCAGGAATCATATGGCAAATAATACCACACCAGAATCACACGAGCTCAACTTGGCACTACAGAACCGTGTAAAATATAAAGTAGCTATGCCTCCTCTACAAAAATGGAGGCAATTTCTCCTGAAAACAGACTAATCCTAACCTTCTTACCCAAATAGACACTTCCCAGTTACCCCCTCTAAATACAGAACAGTGTCTGCAGTCTTACAGGTGCACTAGGAAGCAGAAGCAGGATTCTTGGTAAATACAGAGATAACAGGCCACAAGTAACTTGGGAAAGTAAAAAGGACTGAGGGGAAAAAAAAAACATCCAAAAATGATCAGTGAGATCAAGTGGAATGCAGCAGATGAAAGCATGTTAGGTGCTGCAAGCATTAGAGGACCTTCAACAAAATTCTAACGTATTATGTTTGCAAGATTTAAGCTACTCATCCCCTTGGTTTCTAAAATTCATAAAATGAACCTGAAGTGTTCAGCAGCTTAAGTAAAAAGCCTACTGGTTTTAATACTGTGCATCTGCTGTATGGAAGAAACTGCAGGATGAAAGTTGATATTTTAGAAGGCAATGCAATAAAGCTAGTCTTCAGATGCCAACAGAAAAACATTTTTCTTTTGAAAGAGAAGGTTTGCTATGCTGTTATACAGCATTACTTAAAACAAGGTCAGAGAGATGAAAAAGCAAACTCTACAAGGGTTATTTTACAAAGATTTTAAGAATTAATACAAGTTTACAGAGAAATACTGATCTTCCATTTGCATATTGACTGGGTAGACAGTACCGATCACAAAGGACTTTTCATCCTGGAAGCACTGTCTGGTTAGCTAACTTGGGCAGTTACACAGTAGCAAATAGAGGTAGGATTCTACATTTGGTTAGAGAAAGCAGCTTAATAGTTCAGTCACATGATCCTCAGTACTAACTGCTTACAAATGTAATACTTACAAAATTAATGAATTCAAAAACTGCCACTCTAGAACAGCAAAGACAAAAATTAGAAAGTAAGGATAAAACATGTGCATCTTCCAATCCTGATATAGTTCAGGTGAATGTTAAGACTCCATAGCACCTAACCAGTTTACAGTAGCTTGTATAA
This sequence comes from Protopterus annectens, assembly GCF_019279795.1. Classification (NCBI taxonomy): domain Eukaryota; kingdom Metazoa; phylum Chordata; order Ceratodontiformes; family Protopteridae; genus Protopterus; species Protopterus annectens. The sequence continues at coordinate 366,070,185 of NC_056740.1, forward strand.
ATGGTGTCCTAGGCTCAAGCAGGATATAGAAAAGGAGTTTTGTATTGGTTACTAATACTTTTAGCTTTCAACTCCATTGAACTCTGCAGACAGTAGTAGAGGCCTTATGAAAAGGCTGTATCAAATAGCTTGTCCGAATCCAGAAAGGCTGGAAAAAGTAAACTGGGCAAAATGTACACACTTGTCCTTATTTAGTAGGATAGTGGCATATTCGGCTTACCACAAGCTGGGACTCTATTACAATTATCCAAGTTTGGCAAGAGGTGGAGACTGAAATTGACACCTTTCATACCACCCTAACATGAAGTGCTCCTTGTAGCCATTCCCCCTTAGTTGTAGTGTACCCAGGTTTCCAAATAGCCTACTTAAGCACTAAATAAGCATGGTATTACAAAGCAGTGTGCCTTACTAGCTCTCCACCATTCTGCAAGACTGGTTAGAATAGTGTTTGATGCACCTGGTCGAGTACAGGAGTTAAAACCTTTTTCATTTCATCTACTGCAAGACTTCACATCACTCCATTACAACCACTTGTAAAAAGTAGCTCCATTCAGAACTTTGTCACAGCCTTAATCTTGTAGCTTCATGCACAGTTGTGAGCTACTGCCCAATTGGAGCATCTCAGTTGCAGCACTAGTATTCCTGTTTATGGAAAAAAGTAAGTTTCTGTACAGTCTGCAGCCTTAGTTTGTGGTGGGATTGTAGAGGCAATATCAGCTCCAGGATTTATGCTTCAGAACTTCTATATTCCATTTTTGCAGGGTTTTTTTTGTCAATCTTCTCATTTACCTGGCTAAAATTGCATTCAAGACCATTTTGCTAATACCTCCCCCCATTCTGTGCTTCCCGCAGCAGAGACATTAAGCTTAAGTTTGAAATTCTAACCATAGGGCTAGAGCTCCAATTATCACTTCCCTCACTAGGTCCATTTCTTGCAGTTTACTTTTACCCTAACATGCCCATCCTTTGGGTTTTAAAATGCTGCATTATCTGGCTTCCACACCTTGTGGTGGTATCTGTCTTACAGAGCATCCCACTGCTTTTCTAGCACTCTACAGACAAACCCCTAAGCAGTATAAATTAAGACTACCCTTAAGAAATGAAACCTGTAATTTAGTGTAGCTAAACCAAAGCCATTGTGGTGAAAAGTTTAGAGCAGCAGGTTTACATGTTAAACAGCACCAGAGAAGCTCAACACAATCTAAACTAGTCTACTGCTAAACTAGAGATAGTTAGCATATGGAGGATAGGACCCAAGGAGACCTCTACAACAAAATCCACAACCTACAGTAGCCCACCTAGAGACCCATTACAAGTGGGATACCTCAGGACTCTGTACAAAGGCTGCTTCTACTTCCACCTCTGAGATGTCCAAGGGCCTTTGGCTAACCAAGTTCAGATAACTGAACATTAGGAGCCATCAGATCCCCACACAAACATCTTAGAAGGTCTAACAAACAGGTTAACTCAATGCCAAAAATACACAAGTGCCTTTTGGGGAAAATGGCCACTCAGGCTTAGTTACTCCATAAGAGCTGACCTGGTAAATCAGGATTAGACCTTGATAAAACATGCAGTTGCTCAAAACCAGTTAATTTTACATGGCATTTTACTCTACATTCTGCTGGGAACAGAAGGCTAATTCAACCCATCCACATTCGCCTGAAGGCTTAACTGTGCAAGTCCTTCATCCTGCTGGTATAAAAGTCAGTTACCCATGCCTTGTATATAAACCTTTCCAGTTTAAGATCCTCTATGGAAGTGCCATCTTGACTGCTCATAGCTGCCGGTTTGTACAGAGGGCAACCCAATGCAGGTTAACCTGTAAGTGACTTCTCTTCTTCCATCTACAAATGATCTGGTATAATGGATAGGGCCCCCCCCCAATCACCTCTTTGTGGCTTGGTGGATTTAGGCATCCTGTGGCAATGTATTAACTGCCTCATGTTAACGGAATTTAATTTTAAAACAGAGTTTAAAGAATGTGATCAAACCACAATGAATTGCCAGACATTTTTATACTCCGTTCCACTGTTGCCAGATACTGGCAAAACTTTGTTGCTTTGGTGCTTTAAGCCATGCCAAGTTAAGTTGGACTACTGTTTTGACCAATTAAAACTGCACTCATTCTGGCAGATGTACTTCATGGAAATGCAACTCCCATGACAAGCACACCAGCTGTCAAAGTCTACACAAAACCTTTCATACATTTTGATCCCCTCAACTCAGGGATGCATCTCAAGTGTCCATAACCAACAAGTACACTGCTAGACCAGTCCAACATGGACTCAGCAGAGCTGCTCTATTCCCAACCAAAGGTACAACCCACTCATCCTTGCTAGCTACAGGTCCCCTAAAATCTTGGAAAACTACACCAACCTAAAACAATTCAGCCTAAACACCATAATTATTGGAGAATTCAGCCATCACTTCATATACTGTGATCCTTATGACCCATAAGTCACCTGTTCAGAAGTTTTTGGACCATCAAATGCAAACACCCTGGAGCAACTTAGTTCCAATTAGAGGAGCAAATTGCCTAGACATAGTAATCAGATACAACATGGGGATACTGCCCCCTCCTATGCATTTAACTCCTCCTGGGTGAGGCAGGATCACAAAAAATACGATCCTTTAGTAATAAAAGGAAACTTGGAACCCCCTCCAAACTTGGAAAGATCTTTGCCAAGGCCAATTACTTCAAAGCACAAGCAGTTTGCATCTGTCAAACCTATAATTACTGGTAAAAATTAAGCTCTCCTGCTGGACCCCAAGCATAAACAGACTCAAGGAAAATTTCCAAAGTCAAAGTAGGAACAGACAGTACAGGCACTATGAGAGAGAGGGTCAAGTCTGCCAAAGCAAACTATGAGGAAGAGCCTCTCAAGTGAAAGATAAGGCTTTGTTTGCCAAGCATTTCCCCCAGAGGGAACACTGCGCCAAGTTAGTGCTGCTATTTGTCAACACCCAGCCTAAAACTATAGCCAACAAGTTGTTTGAAACCACACCCACCCAAATCACCTACCACACCCAAAGAAATGCCTGCAACCATCCCCCTAGCAGTCATTACAAGGGACCAGATCCTTACTGCACTCGCTAAAGCATAGATCCTACCAACATTCCAGGATGCTTATTTAGGGGCACTGGAATCCCTCAACCAGGCTCCAAATGGTCTCTTTACCCCAGAGGAAGAGGGCTGCAAAAAGTTGTCCCTCTGCTGCAGATGATCCATCAGACCCCATTAACTACAACCCCATAAACTTTGTCTTATCTGCAAGGCCATGGACAAGATTTATGGACCTGATCAATGACCTAACTCTCCAAAAACTGGATTTGACTCTACTGAAGGGAGGTATTACATGCTCAGGTCAGGTGGACTTTTGTCATCAGGGCCATAGAGGGTAAGAATGGTACACCCCTTAACTAAACCTGGCCAAAGCTAGACATTCCACCTCATGAATAATACAAAAGCTTAAAGTTAAAACTGGACAGGTAGCCATCTGGTTCACTGCCAGGACACATCTGGCTAGGTGAATGTACAGTATCCCACAGGGTCAGTGTTGGGATACCTCCTGTGATGCATCTTTTCTGAAGTGAAGGCCAATGCTGGGGGCCTGTGGCTCAGAAGTTACATGACCAAGCTCTGAATCCAACAATGTTGACATCCTACAGACCCAAGAAATGACTGGTGCCAAAACTATGGTAAAAGAATAAATGCTTAAAAAAAAAAAAAAAAAAAAAAAAGGTTTAATCATAACCTAAAATAAGATATCTCCTGCAACTTGTTGCAGGCACACTAAAACTAGACCTAGGAACAGTGACCTAAACGTTAACCACCAGTTAGCTACAGTGAAGAAATCTGTGTGGCTCAACTTAGGCATGGCATAACAAAGTTAGTCCCATTGTACTTGGCATGCACTGTACTCAGCCTCATAAGGCTGAAGTGCATGTAGAGAAAAGCTGGGGCCACTTCAAAGATGCTGACCAACTAAGGCCCTATCCCTTAACTTGGTCTACTTTTTGAGGAGAGATGCCTTACCTGCGAAGCGTTCTGCTGATCCAGCTCCAATAAAAAATGATTTGAAAGGGTTACATGCATTGAGGCTTGGAGCTTGCCATAAACCGATCTGTATCCCAAAGGCTATAGAATAAACTTCCAATCTTAGGGAAAGCAAGCCCATACTGCAAAAGAATTTGAATTTACAGTTCCCCATCATTTATCCACCGATAAGGTACTGTTCCCGATCTTTTATCGGCTGACAAGGTACTGCCCATGTCCCTTGGCCAGAGCAGTCTGTAAAGGACTCAGGGTTCCAACACCCAAAGGCAGTAGGTTCCAACATCCAAAGGCCTACTACCCTGGAAGACACTGGGAGCCAACGATAAAATGCATCAGAACCAGTAGATTCAGATTTAAATTACTTGTGACAACGTGAGGCATGCTCTGAATAGGCTCCATGTCATGTGTCCTTCCCAAGCACCAACTTCGACTAATGGATGGGAGATTGTTACTCCACATCCAAGCCCAGACACATCCTTTCTACTTTAAGAGGGGATTAGTTACCCTCCCTCTCTGGAAGGATAATGACGAACTTTTCAGTCTAGTTGGATGGAATGTTAGACTACTCCACCTGTAGAGTTACTTTGTTACAAGTTATGGGAGAGGCAGACAGGCTCCTAGATCTGCTAGTTAAAGTGATCTTATCCAGACCTTCATCCAGTTGTCTCATCACCCTCTGGGTCATGACTGAAGTCAGGTAAGCCACCTCTGTATTACTTCCATTATCCCTCCTAATAAAAGGGGCATGGTACATGACTAGGCAATCGTTCGTATATGCACACCTACACACTAGCATATATTCAAGCCTGGTCTTCACACCCTAAAATGCAATGGAGAGGACAAGTCTCCTACAAAGCCAGCTTCACTGAAATATACATGTACGAATCAGGTACTGAACTGAAAAAGCTCCATTCCAAGAAGGATGGAAGTTTTAGATGAAAAGCTGTAGATCAAGCAAAAATACAACTACAGTAAAACCATTAAGCCATCTTGTGGCTTGTCTAAATTACTGCAAAACAAAAAACTTACAGGGAAGCTTGTCTTAAGCTTTTCAAAAGTCAAAGGTCTTAACACTGACTGCACAAACATTCCCTTGCTATTACTGCACATGTTTTTGCTCCTAAAAGCTCCCACTTTAAGTGAAGTTTGCCATCATTGTGCTCCAGCATGCAGATAACTGCACTACATTACAACAGAAGTGACTTAAGATAAAAATCGTTCCACAAGTAGGACTTGCTAGCATTCAGCTAAAATGCTCAGTCTTTACATAACCCAGCCTGTACTTATTACAGGATCAAGTTCCTCAACCACTTCCATGTGGAGACAACATTACTGGTACCCGAGGAACCTGCTTACATTCATTCAAGTTAGTTCAGAGACTTGCTGCTGCTACAGACCAGCAACAAGCATTTTGGTGCTGCTGCTAGACCAGCAACAAGCATTTTGGTGGAATATCCCTCTCCATATCCTGCCAGACCTTGATGAGGGTCAAGTCAGCTTAAGCTGATCCAACTAAAGGTTACTTCTAGCACAACGTAGTCACTCAGACACAAGATAATCCAAGTACAAAACACAGCAACACAATACAAATCAAATCTTTATTTCACTTCCTGAATTCAGAGGAACACAACCACTTGCAAAATTACCAAGTTTACACTAGTGGAAGAATGTATTGCCAACACCAAGTGATTTTTTACAAGTGTAAAATCTTTCATCTGAGGCAAGCTGTATTCTTCAATGTTCTTTGCATATGGCAAAGGTCGGCACCTGTCATATGGTAGACTGGGGAATCCAGGTGGTTAAACAGTGGCCCTATAGGAGAAGAGACACTTAAAATTGTACATAAACTGCAGCAGCAGCCCATTAGGGATACTCCGCTACAATGCTTTGGTTTCTGGCCATCCAGAAAAAGGGTGCTGCTGGTTCTTTCAAGCTAGCCCACAACCAACCAGTGAGTGAATCCTGTGCACATAACTTGCAACATTTGTACCAAAACAAGATCCAAGTAAAAGCTTCAGTGGAAAGGAGATGTTACATGCAGCACATTATGGTACATGCATAGTCTACCCAGTGACCCCATGAGAGCAGTTAAATGTAGGTGCTTTCACATGCAAGTGGCAAAGTTAATTGGGCATACTTACCTTCCATTATCTGGGCACAGATTTCAGCTCCTACACCAAACATTGGCCATCCACCTTCAACAGTCACAAGATGATTAGTCTTCATTACACTTTGTTCTATAGCTGCAATGTCAAGTGGCCTAATGCTGCGCAAATTAATCACCTACGGAAAAAAAAAAAAAAAAAGTTAAGCTTTAATCCACTATTCGCCATTTAGTATTGCATCATTAACTACAATTATCTTTGTGCATAATCCAGTAACATGACCCATTTACTTAATATTGCATTAAATTGTGTGGGTCAAGGGCATATTTCCATCATCCTTGGGGTGCTTAGTTTAAGCTAGTAAGCCCAAGGCAAATTTTATACTATGGCACGTTTCCAGCTACCCATCTCAAAGGCCTTTTAGGCTACAAGCATTCCCAGTTTTTCTTACCTCACATTCTATCCCCTCTTTCGCCAGGACAGTAGCTGCTTCCAGACATATTCCAACCATTCGGGAGTGTGAGACCAGGGTAATGCGGTTTCCTAAACAAAAGGGACGGTTATAGAAGGTCTGTGTAGTTCAATTTAAGAACACTTAAACTGAAGATACTGACCTTGTCTTTCTATCTTGGCTTTTCCAAGTGGCACGACAAAGTCTTTAGACTGGGCTTCTTCTGACAGTTCAAATGCAACACCATACAGCAATTCATTCTCCAGAACAATTACTAAAAGAAAACAAAGGTTATTCTAAACCAAGTATAAAGCTGCAATATGGAAAGGAATATCCTAGATGCTTTTGAAAGGCAAGTTGTAACCAAAATTTTATAACATCCACACAGGTGGATCTAAAGCATGTTTGAATATCATGAAAGTCATTACCTGGATTTTCATCTCTAACAGCAGCCTTCAACAGACCTCTAGCATCCTCTGAACTCCATGGGCTGACCACCTTCAGACCAGGACAGTGACCATACCAAGCAGCAAAACACTGGGAATGCTGGGCTGCAACACCAGCTGCAGCTCCATTGGGGCCTCGGAAGACAATTGGGACTGGAACCATTCCTCCAGACATGTAGTACGTCTTGGCTGCAGAGTTGATAATTTGATCAATAGCTTGCATGGCAAAGTTGAATGTCATAAATTCACAGATAGGCCTCAAGCCAGCCTAGGAAGAAATGTATGCATTAGAACTTTTTGCAGAATGGCCTATTGGCCCATTACTATTAGCAACAGATCAGAATTAGGACCGCAGCCACAATAAAGGTCTAGTCAAGCTGTTCCAATCCCCCCAGTACCATTCTCAGGACAGCAGTAAGAGACTGCCCCATACCACCCCCCAGTACCATTCTCAGGACAGCAGTAACAGACTGCCCCATACCATCCTCAAGTCTTATCTAGCTCACCCCTCCAACACTCCCTTGCTTAACAGTGCTACAAGAGTCTTGACTGTACTGATAACACCCATAATGAAGCCCAACAATCTAGGAGGTAACCAACTACTCACACTGAAACTGTTAAATATCCAGCTGTAGACTAGGCCCCCTATAAGTCTTGCTTGTACAATAGTGATGCCCCTACCAAGCTAAGGTGTCTTCTCAGCACCAATTCCACACTTCTGTAATGATCAGACCACCTTAACAACTCAAAGGTAACAGAAAGGCTTGTTGGTCCAGCCCACTTACCTCTAACAATACTTACCATAGCAGCTCCAACAGCTATTCCAGCAAAGCCCATCTAAAAAGGAACCATAAATCTGTGAGAACTTGAAAAGGATATTTAAAGGCAATATTAGTCTACCAATATGCATTACATACCTCTGAAATGGGTGTGTCTATTACTCTCCGATCTCCATACTTCTTCCACAAACCTCTGCTGACCTAAAGAACAGAGTCTTTAATATATGGATTGACAATGCACTTCCCCACCAGTTCTTGTCCTTATTTAAAGGCTTACCTTGTATGCACCATCAAACTGGGCTACTTCCTCACCAAGCAAGAAAACCTTCTCATCTCTCTCCAGTTCTTCATCTAATGCACGATTTAAAGAATCTCTTACAGTCACCTGCAAGAAAAGCAGATTAAGTTTGACTTTCACTACTATCCTTGACAGAAACCCTAAAGTCACTTGTAAGCCCTCCCTGTTTAGAGGGATCCATATACTAGTCTTCTGTCTGGTCATTTATAGAGGGATCCACACACTAATATTCTGTCTGGTCATGTCCCATTTGAGTGGGAAACTAAATCCACCATATTTTATGGTGGAATGAAGCTGCTACACACACCCAAGTATATAGGAGTAAACAGTCCAATATACAGCACTCCCATTATGGGAATTCCTTTTGGAAGCTCAAACAGTTGAATATTTATCCAGTTATCTTAGCAAGTCTACCCTAACTGCACTTGCTTCCCGGGGACATTAGCTATACTAGCCAACTCAGTTAAATAGTATCTCATAGGGTAAGTGTAGACAAAGTCACACCTTCGCCAGAGATGGCCTTCACCTGTCACCACTGGGTTTCCAGAACCTGGCCAAGGCTCTCACCCCCCCCCCCCCTTCACCTGTCACCACTGGGTTTCCAGAACCTGGCCAAGGCTCTCACCCCCCCCCCCCCTTCACCTGTCACCACTGGGTTTCCAGAACCTGGCCAAGGCTCTCACCCCCCACCCCATGGCCCTTTAAAGCAAGGGATACTCCCCCTTGAGATTATAAACAGTCTTGATACCATACCTCTCAAGTGTACCTCATTATGAGGAATATTCCTCAAAAGCTTACACATATAAAGGTTATACAATATTGAATCATTAAGCCATCAAAAGATGCGTCTTCAAGACTAAAGTTTTAGCCATACCCCATCGTGACAGGAAGTTTCCCCATTTTGGAGATGAAGGTCGAGAGCTATTAAACTAGTGAATAGTCCAAATACTGTTTCAGCGCACTAAATATTAATTGTAAGCAGTAAAGATTCGGTTATGTTACAATTAGAACCAGTGATACGAGAACAAGTTACCCATTTTAAGGATATAGCGAATATTTATGATCACTAGATCTCTTACAACAACAAGGGCACAAGTCTAGGCTTTTACCAAGAGATTTTGTTTTTGAGAAGAGTTATATCGTACTCTACCATAACTCGTAGAATCACAAGTAGTTTCAGCAGCTGCACTACTACAACACTTTTATAACAGGACAGGAGCCTTCACCACCACCCCCACCAAGCGCTAAAAGTAGCTAAACCCCTACCTGCAAAGTTGCTGGTGCAGTTCTATGGAACTCTCTCCGCAGCAATACAGGAACAGCATTCTAGTTAAAAGAAAAAAAGTCTTAGAGACACTGACAGCCAACATAATGATACAAGGTAACTATTTAACAATCAACTACAACATACCTTTCCAACAGAAAGCAAAGACCTCAAGGCTGCCATATTCACACTGTCCTTCACAGCAAGGCGCACTAGCGTCCAATCCCAACTCAACGTACAAACTGCTGTTGAATAGTATGTCCTATAGACCGCAGTATAAAGCACACGCCCCTTCTGAACAGGAGGCAAGTTTCTCAAAATCATTAAAATATAAAAAAATGTATGCAGCTTTAGAATATGTCACAGAGTCTTCAGGGTGTGATATACATGTAAGTATTAGAAAAAATAATAACTAAATGATTCATTTCTCTTTACATTTTTTTTTTTTTTGCAAATACTTCCGCTTGCAAGTCAAAGGCCAGTTATGAATATGCCCGATGTTAACAGACAATGAAGCTGCATAACTAAAGCACACTTTGCAGTTTAGTAAATGTAATCACATTTGTTTATATCTTGAAAACATCAGTATCACTGGGAAGATTTGACTGAAAAGAAGAACTAATCAGATGTTAGAACCGCAGTCAGTATCTATCATAACAGGGCGTTTGACAACACCTCAGGAAGCAGGAGTGTTCGGCCCATCCATCGCTGGGTTGATTCGACAGAATGTAATTCTATTGAGTTATTCATACCAAGTGGTAAGCATCTGGGCGAGTATTGTATTTGCGGGGGAAAAACTTGGTTCTATAGAAAATAGCAGAGTAATGATCGATAACTAATATTCTGTCGTTTCAGTCTTTATGTGAGTATTCACTTAAGCGAGTAGAACTGTCCATTTCATCAAGTCTTATTTATCTGTGCGCGTTTTCTGTATTATGCAATTAGATGTAATATACTAGTGTGTTGGAAGTAACAGTTTATTTCACAGATCATTGTATATTGCAGTAAGAGGTATTTCTTAAGGTTGTAAACAAAATTAATGGTCTTAAGGGAAACCCCATCCACTAAATGGAAAAACACATTTTCTAGCATTTCTGCGTTACTTACGTCTTTGTATAAAAGTGGCTATTATTTTCTAGTTTGTTATACCTCAAAAAGTCCTGAAAGGGGGCTGCCATGGTTTTCGTTTACAGTCAATGCCTTCTTCTTTCTAATGTCATTTTAGAGGAATAGAAAGAAATCTCTGATGAGAGGATAATTCAATGTGGTTCTCTCTGTCATCAGCTTACAACAGAACTGTGATTGCCTACTTTTGACTGCTAGCATCAATCTTTATTTTTAATTACTTTGCCTTCTTTGGTTTTCATAACTGGTTATCTCTGACATAGCCTTTTAATGAATGTTTGAATGACAGGCTTGTAAACGTGTCTCAGTTAGTCATTCTTTGCAAAGTAATAGCTGCAGTTCAGTGTACCTATACCTCTCAACTGTAAAGATTTTCGCCTCTTATTTTTGGTCTGGTTCTCATAAAATTGTAATTTTTCTGGCAAATTCTTGAGGAGTGAAGTTAGGAAATAATGACTGACATTCGAGAGTCAGACTGTATCTTTCAGAAAATTCATGCTAATACAAAACCTGTTATTTAATCGACCTTTTTAAGTTTGTAAGAGCAATATTCAAAAATTGTCCCTATTTTTGAGCCTTTGTTTCCCCATTATTTATGGCTTTGTCTAGATTTCTTGCTCTAAGAAGTTGAGAGGCATGAGTGTACCTGTGAGAAATATGGCTTCTGTAATTAACAAGTGTTACTTGGACTGAGCTGGTTTGTGTTGCATTCAGTTTTAACTGGAGTTAACCTTTGAAGTTGATCTTCCTTCCTTAACTCACTGACTTGTCTCAACAAAACACTGTTTGCAATGCAAAAATGCTGTAGCAAAACACCTGAAGAAACCTAAAGTAGAAAGTACAGCGTAGAAATGTTCAAACTCAAATACCGAAAACAAGAAGAGGAGTATGAGGAAAGAAAAACTAAGTTTGAAAGCCATGCTGCTGTTCAGACTCTAGTCTAGGCTATACTTTATCTGAGGTTTAATGCTGGCAATGTGCAACTGATAAAAATGACAATTGTAAGAGTCTTTGTTGTTGTTTTTTTAATAATGGTCTTGTAGCTGGAAGAAGTGACCTAACCTAATTACTCTGCCACTCTTCGGTAGCATTCTTGATGTAACAGATGAGACAAATGCAGGAAATAAAGTTAAATAGAAATATGTTCATACATAAAAAGTGGAATAATAATATTGGTAATTTTCCGTTATCGGGGCAACACTTCTCAACACACTTCTCCATTAACAAGGCAGCAGTCAAAATGTTCGGTTGATGTGAACTGAGTGCTGCTTATAATATTTTGGGCTAAATGCTGATGCTGTACTGCGTAAATATTAATCAAAATGGGACGTAATAAACCCTACACTTTTCATTAATCACATCAAAATAATAGATGGACAAGAGAACTTAAATCTTAAAACAAGCTCTGTTTGTACACGGTTTTGAAAAGTCTGTATTTTTTTTTTAAATATTCCATTCACACAGTTTTGAGGCTTGCTCTATGTAAAATCGATCATGCCAGTAGGTGCTGTGGTTGTGAGAGTGGTGACTAGGTTGCAGCTATATTCAGAGTGTAACATCTGTCCTACAGAATGTACACAAATGTGATGACTGCTAAAGAGAAAAAAAAAAAAAACGTGCATTAAGCACCTCAGACTGAGCTATATTACAAGCTGAATGGACTACACTGACTTTTCTAGCATAATTTTCATTTATCTCCGGAGAATGGTTCCTTACTAGGTATGTACACTGGGTCTTTTTAAAATCACATCTGCCAGTTTGTTGAAAAGTATGCACAGTTTATTTCTAGTTCGGCATAACAATGCACATATTACATATGGAACTGTTTGTGACAAGGGGGCATGTGGAAAATAAAACGTGGGACTTTTTAAGATGGTTACATTCGGACATGTGTAACTGTGGAGTTTTTGAAGTAATCAGACGGAGACAGATGTATGAATGTGAGGAAAGGATGAACTGACAATGTGGAGAAAGGGCTTGGGGAAAATCCAGACATCTTTTGACAATGTGAACATGTAATTAGGCTGACAGTAGCGGTACTTCGCCGTCTTTATTTTGCCGCAACATTTAATAGCACATTGAATTGCTTTCGTCCTTTGAATTGCTTTCGTCCTTTCATGTATCAGGATTTCATCTGAACTGTTAATAGTACTCAAAAGAGTCAATTTATTAATTGTGAAGTGAGCTTGGGGAGAAAGGCCTTTGAGAAATCGGATGATGTGTTCAGAAGTGTGTGTTGCAAAATGTTGACCCGATAACGGAAAAGTACCTAATTATTAAATTTTTTTTCTTTGTGATCTGTTTAGTGTTGGATTACAGAAAGAAAATTTGCTATTTAGAAAGAAAAACTTGATATTTTGAGTAGAGCTCTCCTTTAAGAGGCTGTAGCAGTTACAAGACTTTTACCAAATGCTTGATCGTTTTAGAGAACATTATGGACATTGTAATTTGTAAGTCTAAGCTTCATTGTTTGTTTTTATTTTTTTTTTAATTATATGACACGTAAAATTTCTCAGAAAAGAGCATATTTATTGCTTCTGTAATCGTTTTGTTGGTGTGCAGCATTATTCCTGTGTGTAAGAATCATTTTTTTCTCCTTTTTAGAGAGAAGTACTTCAGTATAGTAGAAGGAAGATGCACGTGTAGTGCAGAAGTTCTCAAACATCACCAGCAGAATGGACTTTGCATTACAAGATCACCTAGTTTAAAAAAGGGAGTGTTTGTAGTTATCTGTAGGTGTACATTTACATTCCTAAGAGTGCATTTTGAAGAAGTGTAGAGAAAAAGTAATCCTAGATTGCTACATAGTGACAGCGGTAACAATAAACCTATTACAGGTATTTACCCATTATTGTTTTCTACAGAGCCAAACAGGAATTATAGGTTCATAGGTAAGTACTCGGCTGTCTGCCTGAGGGCATCTTTAAGCCGAGCCAGAATGTGTTGGCTTTCGCCGCCCCCTTAGATTAGTTCCCTGTGCCTCGGTCAAGCAGAGCCATTAGTTCTCTGTGCCTCTGTCCAGCACAGGGAGTGCAGTGATCTCCGGGGTAAACTTTCTGTCTCCTATCCATTCGTCAAGGTTTCTCTTGAAGAATGTTAGTGAGGGGCTCTGCCTAATGTAGATTGGAATCCTGTTCCAAAGCATGGGGAATCTCTGGGATATGAATCTATCCCTCCAGCATGTCTTATTTATCATTGTGGTAAGGTTTAGATCCCTAGAGCATGTGGCTCTTGGGGATTTTTTTTTTTTTTTTTTTAGGTGGAGCATGTCCATCAATTCTGGGTTGGACATGGCCTTGTATGCCAGGCAGAGGTCCCCTCTGAGTAAACGGTATGCAACCGAGTACAGCTGGAGTTTCTTCAGTCGGTCTGCATAGGGGATATATTTGAGGCCAGTAATCTTCTTGGTGAGGTACTTCTGTGGTCTTTCCAGCTGTTGCAGGTGTCTTGTAAGGTACATCCCAAATGGGGTGTTGTACTCTATGATGGGTCTGATGAGTGATGAGTAGAGGGGCACAGTAACCTCTTTTTTGTTCTAGATGTGAACCCTTTTGTGATTAGGTGGGTCACATAGAAGGATTTTCTAACCACCTTGGCAATATGATTATCAAAGGAGAGATTACTATCTACTTGGGTCCCCAAATCCCTTATTACATTTTCTGTATTTAGGGGACTACCACGTAAGTGGTAATTCACGGGTACATTGTTTTTTCCAAAGGGGATGACTATGCACTTTTTTGGCATTTAGCTTGAGGCCATGATTTTGACACCAGGTATCCTTCTCAGTGAGGCCCTTCTGGAGGATGTCTGTATTTATCTGGAGAGTCAGTTATGGCCCCCAGTTTGCAGTCGTTTGCGAACTTGATCAGCCATAGTCCTCCTGTGTTTGCCTGTACCTCTGAGAAGTATACACTGAACAGGAGGGGTCCCAGGACTGAGCCCTGGGGGATGCCACTTGTAACTGGTTTAGAGTCGGACCTAGAGCCTGTAACTCTCACCATGTGAGTTCTATCTGTGAGCCGGTTGGCAACCCATCTTGTGACGTAGGGGTTTATGTTCAGGCTGGTGAACTTGTCTATAATACCAGAATGGGGAACGGTATTGAAAGCCTTTGCGAGGTCTAGGAAGGCTGTGTTGACCTCCTTTCCCTTGTCTAAAGCCTTGGTAACTGTCTTAAAGAAGTCCACCAGGTTTAGAAGGCATGATCTGCCCTTAACAAAGCTAAACTGGGTAGGGTCCAATGTTTGAAGGTTCCCAATGTCTCTGTTAATGAATTCCATGATGATGTGCTCCATAGCCTTGCAGACCAGGCTAGTCAGGCTTATAGGACGATAGTTCCTGGGGTCCATTGTAGCTCCACCTTTGTGGAGCGGGATAACTGTTGCTGTGCACCACTCTATGGGTACGTAGCCTGTAGAGAGGCTGAGTTTGAACAGTGTGTTTAGGTGAGGGGTTAGTTCATTTTGGAGCTTGTGTAAGACACAGCCTGGGACACCGTCTGGTCCCATTGAAGCTGTATTTTTGGCTTTGGATAGGGCTGTTTTAACCTGTGTATCAGTGATTGCCGGGGCACTACATTCTTCTGCAATGGTTGTGGGCCCTTTAAGGGTGAGATGGGGGGTGAAGTTTGCACTAAACCTGTCTGCCAGAATGTTGGCAATATCAGTCGGTTCAGTGTATTTTGTGCCATTCTGCACTAACTCGGAACAGATCTGAGAGTTTCCACTTAGGTTCTTGACATAGCTAAACAGCGCTTTGTGGTTATCTTTGAAGTCCTTGGCAATTTTTCTTTCAAAGCTAGCCTTGGATGATTTTATGAAGGATCATAGTTTCTTGCTGGTACTGATTAGGTATGTATTTCCTTCTTGGGATTTTACTCTTCTGCACTAGTTTCTTCCTTCTGTTGTATAGCTTGTTTATGGCAGGGGTTCACCAGACTGGTTTCCTTTTCTTGGAGTAGTGAATCTTGGTTTTGCTTGGGATAGCGCAATCCATGCATTCTTGCAGGTGCTCATAAGAGTGCCTCTGTAAGGGATTCAGCAGCTTGGACAGCATTGTCCTTTAGCATGGGGGCTGTGAACCTTTCCACCTTGGTCTTAAGTAATGTGAAGTTTGCTTTTGAAAAGTTTTTCACGGTGGTTTCCTTGATTGGGGGTGGGGGCGGAATGTGGATATCCAGACTGATTAGTCCTATGGTCTGATCTAACTAGCGAGGGTTTGACCTCCGGTGTAGAACACCGGTCTCCCATGTTGGTGATGACCAGGTCCATATGTTGTCACCTCTGGTGGTGGTGTTGACCAGTTGATCCAGGGCGTTCGAGTTTATAAATTCTAGGAAGCATTGGGCAAGGGAGTTAGTACTTGAGTAGTTCTCCCAGTTAATGTTTGGGTACTTGAAATCACCCAATATTAGGGCGTTTAGTAGGACCTTCATATTTTCTAGTGTCTCCAGAAATGCGGAATGGGGGTCCTGGGTATGGTGGGTGATCTGTAGCCAGCTACAATTTGAATTGCAGTTTTGCCCGTTATTAGTTGCACATAGATGATCTCTGTGGCATTGTACTGTGCCACTAACCTGGAGGTGTGGGTATCCTTGATGAATATGAAATCACCCCCACCTTTTGTGTTTCGATCCGGGTTCTGTGGCCGAAAAGTATGGTATGAGTTATAGCCTGGTAGTGCTGGAGTGCTCTCAGAAGCCTTAAACCAGGTTTCTGTTACTGCACAGATATCTATGTTCTCCATACTGAGGAGTGCCTCGAGTGCATGCATTTTGAGGTTTAGACTTCTGGCGTTGAGTAGCATTACCCTCAGTTTTTGGTTACTTGTGCTATTTACTGTGGTGGATTTGTCTTTTTGAGCCTTGCCTAAAAAAGGCACTATGGGGGCGGCAAAAGCCTTGGCCAGTATTCGAAAGCCTAAGGGTGACTGGTACAAACCATCTCTTGCGAAGCAATGTGGCTTATCGAGCATGTCATCCTAGGTGGACAGATACTGGATCTTCGTTGAATGACACCTGAAACTTAGCCAGTTGTTGAAACTGATCATTTTTTCTTTATACTGTGGTGGCATTCTTGGTGAGGGCAGGATGCTGCTCAGGCTCAGAGTACTACAGGCCTGGACTACTTGATCAGAGAGCTTTTCCATGTCTTTTTTCATGTAGTCCAGGGAGGTACATCTCTGGTCATTCACACCAACATGGACAATGACAAAATTGTATTTGTACTTGTTCTGGAGTGATCTGAGTGCTTGTGTTATGTGGTGGATCCTGGCGTCCGACAGGCAGCTAACTGTAACCTTCTGTCCAGCCTAGTTAGTGGGACATCAGTGTGCCTGACTATAGAGTCACCTATTACTAGTGTGTTGGGTATGTTATTTTGCCTTAAGGGCTGTGATTGCGTGGCACACTGATTATGTGAAGTATGTGTTTCATGGTTTGTGTTGGGGTGTGGAGGTTGCTTGGGTGTCTGCTTTGGAGGTCTCTGTTGTTTTTGCAGATTTTTATTTAGAGCCTAAATTTAGGTAATGAGAAAGGGACAGGTGTTTATTTGAATCTGTTTATCAGTTATGATGAGTGATCTAGGGATTCTTTTTAGCCATGATCCGAGCACCAAGACATTATTTAGCACATTACCTCAAGTATTCACAATCGGCTTACCTGAAAAACTATATTGAGCAGAAACAGACTGATGTTTGTGTGTGAGTTTTTGTATGTTTGTGGTGATATTTGTTCTAATTATTTATTTAGTGCATGTTGTGTAATAAATCAACACACTTTGTTGCTCATTTTCAGTCACAGTGCAAAATAAATAAACGGATTAAGCTAGTTGTGGCAGTATTCTTTGAATGCATATTGCATTTTGTTAAGCAGGTAGGTATTGGAATGCTTTCTTTTAAGATGCAGCATTAAAGTATCCCAAAGGGAAATATGTTTTTATTAAATGCGACATAGTTAGATTTGGCTTAATCCATATTTGTTTTTCAAAATCACATTCTTCATACTAAGAAGTTCTGAGTCTGGAATCACCAGTATGCAGGGCTACCAGCTGTCTGTTTTTATAGAAGTATATTTTTTATTTGGGTAGCTCCAGCCTGTGGGGAAAAAACTTAAAGAATATTTAGAAAATAATCTACTAATTTTAAACAGTTTCATAAACTGTTTTATATCTGAAACACCTTAATAGGATTCTTAAAAGTGAGCTTTTATTTTGGCAGCAGAGTGAAATCCACTGGTTATTTATAGGTATTTACTAGGGTATTGATCCATGAAGATCTTTAGAAGCCCAGCCCTGCATTCCCATGAACTTTTTTTAGGCCTCGTAATTTGTATGAATAACCCAGAGCTGGGGATAAGGGTGCTAAAGCAGCATTGAATTTGCAGTTTCCTATCCATTCATTCAGATTATGTTTTAATAGAGTAAGGGAAGTACTTTTATTTTATTTTGAGAGAGAGAGACTGTTCTAAAGGAGTATTCTATATGATATATATCTATGTAGTTCTTATAATTTAAGCCCTTGATATTTTTTTTCTTGTATGTGAAAGCATTGTAATCATTCAGGTTGTCCTAAATGTTTTGGATAGGGACATGGTGAAGTGTGGCATTATAAGTGATGAACAGCCTAAAAAGTGCCACATGCCTGGGCCTAGACTCTATACCCTTCCTAATATGCTATTCAGTGAAAAATGACTTGGAATAGTGGATACCTGGTGATAGAAAGACAGTCTGTCTCCATAGGTTTGTTCCCATGTCCTTAACTACTGGATTGATTTTTTTTTTTCTGGGGTGTTTTGCTAATGTGATTGTTACAGGGGACATCCTGCTTGCATAAAGAGAGTATTATACATGTTCTGACATTTATTTTTAGCCCGTGGTTATGACACTATCTATTTGTTTGGGAAAGGTTAATCTTGGTGGCCTCTGGAGAGTTTAATAGCACCAAATTTACAGCCCTTTTCAAACAAACCCTTAATATTTGCTTTGACCTCTGAGTAATAATTGCCAAATAGGAGTGGCCTTAGCACTGAACCCTAGGGTACACTACAAATGACGGGTCTTTTGGAGGAGATATAGCCCCCCTCCCCTACTTTCCTGGGTGGGTATGTTGCGTCCTGGAAAATTTCATATTGCCATGATAGATGTCTCACTTTGGTACTTCCCAGTCATTATTGTCATTCTTATTATTTTTTTTTCACTGGGTTTGTGTAAGATCTGGTTTAATTAAAATGTATTTTGTTAGACCTATAATATTCTGTTTGCATGGGCTTAGAAATTCAGCCTTATTAAAGCAACATATATCTTCGTTTCACATGCAGATTCAACCGAAAGGAATCTCTGTAACCTTCAGTGAAGAATATTGATAAGATTAAATGCGTTAACAGAATGTGCAGTACATTGAGTACAAACAGATCTTGTTTAGATTGTACTAGGCTTGGGAACCAAAGTAAGAGGCATGTAGAAATTTACAGGGTTTTGGTTTTATTAGGAGATACTTCAGACACTGTTAGTTCATTTGGACTGATACACAGAAAAGCATTGCAGTCCACAAAAGTTTGGTATATTCACTAGAGTGAGTGCAGAAGTCAGGTCAAATATCCAGCATTCCAGAATATTTATTAATTATATTATTCAGAAGAAAAGGAATAAGAGTGCAGAAGCTACGGATTTTTTTAGTTCATCAGCACTGTTATTGAAGACAGAAACATTTGTTTTGGATATTGTTGACCAAACTACTGTGTATGCAGACTTTTTCTGAAACATACAAGAGGATTTGGCACATAAAGGAGAGACTGGCACCTGTTCAACATAGTTCTGGGTAATTAACAGATTAAGGCATTCATTCCAGCCTCATCTCAGTTTTGTTCCGTTATTTCCAGTTTATTCCAGTGTTCTACAGTCATATCAATTCTTACAGTTTGCTCATCCGGCTGTGGTCCTTTCATAGTGGAAATATGGCTAGAAAAGCTTTAAAAAATGTGTATTTTGGAAGTATTTGTGAGCATGCATTGTAAGTTAGCCGTCATGTTTGTAAGAATTTGCAGGCAGTACAATAGTTGCAATATATACAGGCTGTTTGGTAAGCGTACACACGTTGCTTTCTGTTATCCACCACCCTAGCTGTAACAAACAAAGCAAGAAAGACATCATTGTGTACAATGTAGTTACCTAAACTTTTGCATGGATATTTTCACCATTAACTTCATCAGCCTGAAAAGTAAATGTCTGTATACCTTCCATGAAAAGAACTAGATTCATTTATATCCTGCCTGTTGTTATCACTCCAGTCTTCTGCCCTTTCCTTTCAGTGTCCAGAATTCCCATATAATCTTAAATTTGGTTAGTTTGTTATCACAAACAAATGTAGAACAAGTGTGTCTCACTTCAGACTGTTCTAACCAAGCATACTGTGGACCTTTTCCTCTCAAACTGTACAAGACTGCAACATGCATGTCAGAAAGTACATTGCTGACCCTCTTCAAGCGCAACCTAGATGATTAGATGGGAAACCACAGATTTGTCCCAGGGATCCCACCTGTGTCCCTTATTGACAGGGGCGACAGGTGCTGATTTCAGGTTTCTTTTTTTGGGGATAAACTCTTGGCTAGGCTTGTAAGGGCCCCAGGGCCATTAGCCTAGTAATCTCCCATGATCTTATGATTTAGTGATAGCAGATATACTTCCCTATAATTAACTTTGAAATGCTTTCCTCAGCAACCTACAAAAGTGGCAACCTGTAAAACCTTCAGACACTTTCCACTGTAGCCACACTGGCATCACCCATCTAATCACAGTTTTATTTCATAGGATAATTACTAGGCTACTGACCATGAGGCCCAATAAAGCCTATCCAAGAATTTATGCCCATGTTTCCAAGGTCAGCACCTGTTCACCCTGTCAAGCAAGGACACAGGTGGGATCTCAGGGTAAATTTCCCATCCAGTCATCCAGGTTACACTTAAACATGGACAGAGAGGTACTCTGCTTAACATGAACAGGGAGTCTGTTCCACAGGTGGGGGAGTCTCTGGGACACGCATGTGTCTCCAGCAGGTTCTATTAATGTTGAAGCCAAGGTTTATGTCCCAAGTGCACGTTACACATGTGGTGTTTTGATTTGTGGATATGCAGCATTTCCAACAGGGCGGTGTCCGAGATGGCTCTAAATGCCATACAGAGGTCCCCTCTGCGCAGTCTATACGAGACAAAGTGAGAGGGACTTTAGCCTATCCACATAGGATAGGTGTTGGATACCCTGGATTCTTCTAGTCTGGAACCTCTGTGGTCCTTCTAGCTGCTGTAAGTGCCTAGTGATGTACATAGCAAAGGGGGCATTGTACTCAGTTATTGGCCTGATAAGGGAAAAGTACGGTGAGGTTATGACCCCTTTTTTTCCTGGATGCTATGCCCTTATTTATGAGATGAGCCATATAGTATGCCCTACGCATGTGGATCAAATGCTAGATTGCTATCTACCATAGTGCCCAGATCCCTTACTACTGGTTGCATGCTTAGGATGTTGTTGTTGTTGTGGTACTTTGTGGGAACATCATTCTTACCGAAGGGGATAACAATGCACTTTTTGACATTGAGTTTGAGGCCATGTTTTAGGCACCAGTCATTTGTTTGGATGAGACCCTCTTGGAGAATGTTAACATCATTTGGGGAGTTTATGACCGCCCCCCAGATTGTAGTCCTCTGCAAATTTGATCAGACATAGACCTTTGGTTTTTGCCTGCACATCGGAAAAATATATTCCAAAAAGCAGAGGCCCTAAGACCAAACCGTGAGGGATACTGCTAGTTACAGGTCTACTGTTTGAGGTGGAATCCCCTGTTTTTAACTGTGTGGGTTCTGTCAGTGAGCCAGTTGGCAACCCATCTAATGGCGTATGGGTTGATGCCTAGCTGGGTGAGCTTATCTACTGTACCCTAGTGAGGAACGGTGTCGAAAACCTTGGCCAAGTCAAGGTATGCAGTGTGCACCTCTTTTCCCTCATCTAGGGCCTTGGTGACTGTCTCAAAAAAGTCCACCAAGTGTAGCAGGCATGATCTCCCTTTGACAAACCCATACTGGGTAGGGTCAAGTGCTTGGAGGCTGCAAATGTCCTGGTTTATGAGATCCTTGATTATGCGTTTCATGGCCTTACATGTCAGGCTAGTAAGGCTAATGGGCAGATAGTTACACTTGCCTATGTCTGTAGTTGTACTGCCGTTGTGCAATGGAATAACTGTAGCCGTCCTCCGCTCATCCGGTACATATTATGTGCTTAAGCTGTGGTTGAATATCGTACCTAAAGGTGATGTGAGTTCCTGCTTGAGGCTATGTAAGGTGCAGCCTGGGATGTTGTCAGGTCCCATGGAGGCTGTAAATTTTGCCTTTGAGAGGGCATTTAAGATCTACTCGGAGATATGTGGTGGGGAGCAGGTGTTGTGGGGGTCCTAATTAACTGTTGGGGGGACAGCGGGGTGAAGTTTTCGCTAAACCTGTGTGCAAGTAGTTTAGCTATGTCAGCAGTGTTAGTGTGCGTAGTGTCATTGACCACAAGTTCTGTACAGAGCTGTTGTTTACTCTTAAGGTTATGGACATAACTAAAGAAGGCCTTAGGATTGTCTTTTGTTGAGGAGGCCAGTTTGTACTCCTAGTTAGCTTTGGAAGATCTCACAAGGGCCCTTATTTGTTTGTTTAGGTTAAGAAGGGTTTGCTTCCAATTTGGAACTTGCCCCTTCCTGCTCTTGGATAGCAGCTTTTTTCTTTTATTATAAAGTCTGTTTATAGCAGACGTCTACCAGATTGGTTTGCTTCTACTTGAGAAGGATGTTTTGGTTCTGTGTGGTTTAGCCGAGTCCATACAGCGATACAGGTGCTTGTACTGGTGTAAGTCTCTGTATAAGTGCCTGTACCCTCTGTTGAGGAGGGAACTATGAAGCCGTTTATACCTGCCCGTAGGTGGTTGTAGTCCGTTTTGGAGAAGAATGTTTGTCTGATCGCAGCTGGGGGGGGTGACGCTAACTACGAAGGTGACTGCTTGGTGGTCGGAGCTCACCAGGGAGGGTGACAGTGTAGGAGTACTACAGTGTTTGCCCATGTTTGTCAGTACCATGTCCAAAATATTTTCCGCTCTTGTAGAGGTGTTTACTAGCTAGTCCATAGCATTAGAGTTGATGAAGTCTAGAAATCTGTCAGCAAATGGGTTTTGGCTAGAGTAATTTTTCCAGTCTATGGAAGGATCAGGGTGAGAGCTTGAACCTTTATAGATTCAAGTAGGTCCAGATAGGTGGAGTGGGTATCTTGATTCATTGATGGGGGGGGGGGGGGGGCATAGCTGGCTATGACATGGATAGGTGTCTTGTATAGAGTTAGCTGCACCTGTAGTGTCTCCTGTGCATCGTACTGATTGATCAGCCTGGATGAGTGTTTCTTTATCTTTAATATGTATAGATACTCCACCACCTTTAGTTTTAAAGCCCAGAGAGATGGGGTGTGAATGTGTGGAAGGATCAGTAGCCTGGTATGGTTTGGGTGCTCTCAGCCGATTTGAACCAGTTCTCTGTGATGGCACATATGTCAGCATCTTCCAGGGTTAGGAATACTTCCAGTGAGTGCAGTTTCATGATGAGGTTCCTAGCGTTTAGCAGTATGACCTTTAATTTATATTTTGACGTGTTCTTTACATTGGGAATTTTGTTTTCATGAAATTGCCTAAAAAAGACACTGGGATGGCAAGAGCCTTAGCCAGTAGTCAGCATCCCATTGGGGACAGATGAAGGCCATTTCTAGCAAAGTATCGGGGCCTGTCTATCATCTCATCCCAGGCTGTCAGGTACTGGATCCTCTTTGAATGACACCAGAAGCTAAGCCAATTATTGAAGTCAGTCATTTTTTTGTTTGTACTGAGGCATCATCCTGGGTGATGGTAGAATGCTATTTAAGGCTAGGAACATACTTGCCTGGGGGACACATTCTGTGAGCTCAAGCATGTCTCTCTTCATGTAGACCAGAGAGGTACATCTCAAGTCGTTCACCCCAACATGGACAGTGAGAGTCATAACTGTACCTGTTGCTGACAGACTTGAGTGCATGTGTGATATGGCAGATTTTGGTGCCCAACAAGCAACTCACAGTGACATTCTTCTTATCCAGCCTGGTGAGGGGCACATCTGTGTGTCTCACTATTGAATGGTGGTGGATTTGGGGGGGGTATTCTTTTGCTTTGGAGGTCTCTTGTATTTGGGCATGTTTCTCGTGAGAACATCAAATGTAGGTGTGGGTGATGTATGTATGTGTGTGTGTAAGTTGTGTGGGTGATATATGAAGTGCAATGTCTGTCTGTGCTATCTACCACCCGCTTGTCAGAAGTATTGGTTTGCGAGTGAGAGAGCCTGGATTCAAGGATCATTATGTAGTCTCACAGAATCTGTTCTTGGGTGTTAAGAGCAGCGGGTTGTCTCTGTACATGAGGCAGTTGCTACGCTGCCACATGATGCCCATCTCGACCAGACAAACTGGAGAAACTGTAGGGAATTGCATGTTCATGTTTATCAAGAATCTGGATGAGGGATTGAAGAGATCTATTAGGAGATGTATGGAGTTGTAGCCAAGTGTGTGTTAGAGGCTGGCCTTAGCTCAGTGCTTGTACCTGCAAGGACGGGACATGCTACCTCAGGTTCCCTCAGGCACTGCTAAGAGAAAATACTACCAAATGGTTTACTGCAGCGTAGCACTGCTGCACAACACGCAGACCTGCATGCGTGTGGTTTAAATACCAGGAGAACGGAAGTAACGTTAAACCACTGAGTTTAATCAATCAACCTCTTCCCTAGGTTCTTATCCAATTACCCTATGCCAGGACAGGTTCCAACCAGCACAACTACTCTCACTAGGGTGCGAGCAGGCCCCCACCAACATTAGGTGAAGTTGAAAATTCCCAGGATCAGACAAACACCTCTGGATGCAGCAACCCTGCATCCAGGCAATGCTAAAGTTAGAACACTTAAGAGTGGGAAACAGCAGGTAAAACAGCAGAGGAGCAAATATAAAACAGTTCACCGTACACATCACTTTACTAAGCTTATATGTTAACAAGCAAATAAGAATCAAGATAAATACAGTGCAGTCTGAAATACAGACAAAACAATATAGCTGTATAACAAAATACAAGTGCGATAAAAAGCAGAAAAGGCACTTTTTTGTAGCATCTCAGGAGCCTTGGAAATCAGCAGAGTTTGTGCAGGACACCCACCTCCATTTAGCTCAGTACAAACAAGTAAAATGCCTTACTTTTTGGCTGTACCTGTTTTTCTCAGCACTCCTCTTCCCTCCTTACTCCATTTTTCCCCCTAATGCTTCCACTGTTAACCTTTCTGTTTTTCACTCTTCTCCCTAATCGTAGACTTCTATTTTGTCTGTCTTCATTCTGCCTACTCCTTCTGAGTACTACACTTTTACTCGTCTCCCTGTCCTTATAGTGCAAATACTTCATAAATGTGTACTTTATCTTTTGGCCAAAGAAGTGTTAACTGTGTCATTGTAGAAAGTTCTTGGCAGTACGGACTAGAAGTTGCTTGAAAATGCCTTACCATTGCAAATGTCAGCTCTGCTGTCAGTTACAGATAACCTAAGCCAGAACCACTGTACTGGACACCTCATGAAGACAGAGCAGAAGATGGGGTGCAAGTGAGCTGCTATACCTGACATGTCATGAAGACATTGTAGGGGTTAGTGCACAAGCTTGCCAGAACTACAATTCTGAATATCCTAACAAAAGTTGTATTAAAGATCTCCAGCTTTACTCCGTATATCCCCTACTCCGAGGTGCCTAACATATAAAGCTACTTCAAACCCAGAGCTGTTGGGCATGCTACACCTAAAGAAATCCCAATCTCTCCAAGCTACACGCTCTAGGGACCTAAACCTTGTCACCACAGTAAACAGGACACGCTGGAGGGATCTATTCCTGTCCCAGAGACTTCCTATACTCTGGAACAAGCTACCCATCTATGTCAAGCAAAGTTCTTCTTTAGCACTCTTCAAGAAATTCTTGATGAGTGGATGGGAAATAGGAAATACACCCCGGGGATCACTTCTGTGTCTCTGGACAGTGGCACAGGAACATAACTTTCTTGGGTGGCGTAAGCTATGGTACCTTGCTGGCTAGGCTTACGTAGGCCCTTGGGCCGATAGCCTAGTACCTAACTATGAAGTTGTTGCTAAATTTAGGGAACTTGTAACAGAAAAAATAAACGGAGATCCTGTAGCAGTGTATTAGAGACTTTAGGGAATTTCTTTGAAAATTTGTATAAAGCAGAGGAATGTGGAAGTCAAGAAATTGGAAATATTTATGTAACACTTGCTATCTTACTTATATGTAATCAATCTGCAAGAAAGTCTCCATGAACAGATGGTATTCCTGTGGAAGTTAGGAGGGAAGAAAGTGATAACGATCTGGACTGTTTTAACAGGATTTTAAAAGGAGGGGAAGCACCAGCATCCTGGAAGAAAGATGCATCTGCTGTATTGCCTAAAGACAGTACAACCCTATCATGCCCAACTTCATGTAGGCCCATTTCAATTTTAAATTTTGGTTATTAAAGTGTTTATGTCTATAACAACTGAAAGAATAGCAAAGGGTGTTGCCAAAATTGATGGGGATCAGTGTGGTTTTCTTGAGGGGAGGCAAACATCTGATAACATTATCCATAACAATGATGATCCAGAAAATACTGCTACTGTTGTTGGTGGGTCTTGATTCAGAGAAAGCATTCAAGAGAGTAAGCTGGGATTTTAAGATGGGATTTTGAGTAAGCCAGTGGAAGTATTTGCATTTCATGATGCATTAATAAGGTTAATTAGAATATATGAAGGATCAGAGGTAAGAATTGGGAGGGTTCCGCTGACTATTTCTGTTATATTTAGAGCCATTTGAAATTTAAAGATATAATTGGTACAGTAATCAAGATACACTGGTTTTATTTGCAGACAATATTAGTTTGTACCAGATAAAAACCAGGAAAAGGCAGCTTTGGCCGGCTAAGATCTAGCTGTATTCAGCTGGACGTATAAGAGAATTTAAGTACCTTTATCTGCACTTTTTTTCAAATAATACAGTATTTAAATTGACTTAACTGTGTTGCATGATTATTAACTGAACTGGAAGTTTTGACTCTATTCATTTAGTTTTCCCTCCCTGTTTCTGTTTTGGTGTTAATCTTATTGGCTTTGAAACTGCCCGCCCCTCTTGTAAGTTTGTGTTTGGATACTCCTTCTGGGCCCATCTCATTTGCTCTCTCAACTGAGTGCAGTGAGATCATATTCTGATTTCAGGCACTCCTACTGTGTACAAAGAGAGCATCTGGGAAAGAGAACAAACAAACAAAAAAAAAAATTTTAAGCTCGTTTCCTGCCTTTCCTGTTAAGTGGTCTAGACTGTTTGTAGGCTTCTGAGCCCCCAAGCCCTTCTGTGTTGGAGGGAAGCCTTCTAGCTTACTTTTGTTTCTTATAACTAGCCATTTTTCTAGTTTCAGCACTCAAATCTGTTTATTTGAACTCAGCACTTGTTCAGAACTCATTGTAAGCACTACATAAGCTGCAAATTACTACAGCACTCAACTTTCCTCACTTGTCTAGTGGAAAGCAGTTTTTAGTACTTTAATAAATAAGCACTTATCCAGGCATATCTAAGGGTCAGCTCCCAGTGATTTCTCCTGTCTACCTGATGAATCTGGGCATCTTGGGGCAATGCAGCAATTGCCTCATGAACACAGACAAACCCTCTCCTCCTACCACCCAACACTACAACCTGAGAGAGATGCACTTATATAGCCAAACTGGAAGCAAAGCTCTCTTCACCCAAGACTGGACTAGACAGTCAAGAGGAGAAGGTAAACACTTGCACCACACCACACTCATCACATAGTCCCTCAAAACCTACATCACCAAAACACGCACATAGAAACACAAAACACATGCCTATATTTGCGGAGGCTCTCAGTAAAAACCTGCCCAAGCATCAGGGACATCCAAAGCATAAACGCAAGCAAACTCCACCCCCCAACACAACCCAAATGACACACAGCCCGCAAACTCAGTGTGCCACTCAACCACAGCCCATAAGGCATAACAACGTAGCCAACACTCTACTCATAGGTGACTCTATAGTCAGGCACACCGATGTTCCACTCACTAGACTAAACGAGGAGAAAGTTACTGTCAGCTGCCTGTCAAGTGCCAGGATCCACCACATAACGCATGGACTCAGGTCACTCCACAATAAGTACAAGTATGACACTGTCATTGTCCATGTTGGTGTGAATGACCCTGAGACGTACCTCCCTGGACTACATGAAAAGAGACGCATGGAGGAGCTCTCCGATCTTGTATCCCAGGCAGGTATGACCCTAACCCGGAGTAGCATCCTGCCATCACCAAGAATGATACCACAGTACAAGGAGAAAATGATTGACTTCAACAATTGGCTAAGCTTCTGGTGTCATTCTAAGGGGATCCAGTATTTGTCCGCCTGGGATGACATGATCGACAGTCCACGATGCTTTGCCAGAGATGGCCTGCACCTGTCGCCCTTAAGATTCTGGATACTGGCTAAGGCTCTTGCCACCCCTATAGTGCCTTTTTTAGGCAAGGTTGAAATGACAAATTCACCACCGTAACAGGTACAAGCAAGCAAAATCTGAGGATAATGCTACTCAATGCTAGAAGTCTAAACCTCAAAATGCACTCACTCGAGGCACTCCTTAAAATGAAGAACATTGACATCTCTGCAGTGACCGAGACCTGGTTCAAAGCTCCAGAGAGCACCCCTGCATTACCAGGCTTCAATTCATACCACACCTTTCAGCTACCACACCTTTCAGCCACCTAACCCAGAAAGAAGCACTAAAGGCAGAGGCGTGTCCATATTCATTAAGGATATCCACACCTCTAGGCTAGTTGCACAGCATAATGCATCCGAGGTTATCCAAGTGCAACTAATTCTGGGCAAGACCGCAATCCATATTGTAGCTTGCTACAGACCCCCCACCATGCCCCAGGATTCACACTCCTCATTTCTTGATGCACTGGAAAGTATTAGGGTACAACCCAACACCCTAATAATGGGCGATTTCAACTACCCCACCATTAACTGGGAAAACTACTCATGTACCAACTCTTTTGCTCAACGTTTTCTAGAATTCATAAATTCCAATGCCTTGGATCAACTTATTCACACCCCCACCAGGGGCAGCAATATCCTAGACCTGGTCATTACGAATATGGAAAACCGGTGTTCCACACCAGAGGTAAATTTTTCATTGGTCAGATCCGACCACAAGCTAATCAGCCTAGATATCCACATCCCACCCCCACCCCCAGTTAGGGAAACCATCGTAAAAAACTTCTCCAAAGCCAACTTCACACTTCTTTAAGACAGAAGTGGCAAACTTCATGACACCCATGCAGATGGACAATAGAGGTATGACTGCCGAATCCTACACAAATGCACTTTATAAGCACTTACACGAGTGCATGGATCATGCTATCCCTAATAGAACCAAGATGTTATCCCCCAAAAAAAGGAAGCCAATCATGTGGTCCAGGAAGCCAATCATGTGGTCCTCTGCCATAAACAAACTCTACAACAGAAGAAAGAAACTGTTGCAAAAAAGAGTAAAATCCCATGACAGGAGGAACTCCCTGGTCAACCTCAGTAAGAAGCTGAGATCCCTCATAAAATCCTCCAAAGCTAGTTACGAAAACAAAATTGCTATTGACTCTAAAGACAACCATAAAGCATTCTATAGCTATGTCAAGAATCTAAATGGGAACACTCAGATCTGCTGTGAGTTACAGCACAATGGCACTAAAAATATATAGAACCAACTGATATTGCCAGCTTCCTAGCAGATAGGTTCAGTGCTAACTTTACCTCCCTCTCACCCCTTAGAGGGGCCATCTCTATACCGGAAGAATGCAAAGTTCCTATAATCACGGCTGCACAGGTAAAAAAAAACACACTCTCCAAAGCCAAGAACACAGCATCCATGGGATCTGACAATATCCCAGGCTGCGTTCTACATGAACTACAGAATGAACTGGCACCATACCAAAGTACCATGTTCAGTCATAGCTTCACCTCAGGCTTTGTACCCACTGAATGGCGCACCGCGACGGTTATCCCACTCCACAAAGGGGGAGCCACGACGGACCCCGAGAACTACCACCCCATTAGCCTGACGAGTCTGGTCTGCAAGGCCATGGAACGTATCATTGTGGAACTCCTAAACAAAGACATTGGTAATATCCAAACTCTGGACCCTACCCAGTTTGGATTTGTAAAAGGCAGATCATGTCTCCTAAACCTGATTGACTTCTTTGAAGCAGTCACCAAAGCCATAGATGAGGGTAAAATGGTTCACACAGCTTATCTAGATCTTGCCATGGCTTTTGACACCATCTCCCACTCTGGAATTGTAGATAAGCTCACTAAACTAGGTATAAATCCCTATGTCACAAGATGGGTTGCAACTGGCTCACGGACAGAACCAACACTGTGAAAGTAGCGGATTCCAAATCCGACATCAGACCAGTGACAAGTGGAGTACCACAGGGTTCAGTCCTGGGTCCTCTCCTGTTTGGTATCTACTTCTCTGAAGTGTAGGCCAACACAGGAGGCCTTTGGCTAACAAAGTTTGCAGATGACTGCAAACTAGGAGCCATAATCGAAACTCCTAACGATGTGGACAAACTACAAAAGGGCCTCACTGAGACAGATGCCTGATGTCAAAGCCATGGCCTGAAGCTCCATGCCAAAAAGTGTATTGTCATCCCCTTTGGTAAAAACTCTGTACCCATGAACTACTCCATGCCAAAAAGTGTATTGTCATCCCCTTTGGTAAAAACTCTGTACCCATGAACTACCACATAGCTGGTAGTTCATAGGTTCATAGGTTGGTACTAGGCTATCAGCCCTAGGGCCTATACAAGCCTAGCCATAACAATTCCCTGGCTATTTCTTCCCACATTATTTACTTTCCTGGACCCCTGTCTAGCAGGGCGACTGACGTGATCCCTGGGTTGAATTTCCTTTCTCCCATCTAATCGTCAAGGTTCCTCTAGAAGAGGTCCAAAGAGGCACTCTGCTTGACATGTATGGGCAATCTATTCCAGAGTCTGGGGAGTCTCTGGGTCAGGAACCTATCCCTCCAGCATGTTTTGTTTATTGTGATGACAAGGTTTAGATCCCTGGAGCGTGTAGCTCTGAGGGATTGGGATTTCTTTAAGTGTAGCATGTCCAACAGCTCTGGGTTTGACATGGCCTTGTATGTTAAGCAGAGATCGCCTGTGAGTAGACTATATGCAACAGAGTATAGCTGGAGTTTTTTAAGGCGGTCAGCATAGGGCATCTGCTTTAGGCCTGTGATTCTTTTAGTGAGGTATTTCTGAGGCCTTTCCAGTTGTTGCAGATGTCTTGAGAGGTACATACCAAATGGGGCGTTGTATTCTATAATGGGTCTAATGAGGGATGAGTACAGTGGGACAATGACCTCCTTTTTTCTGGATGAAAAGCCCTTCGTGATGAGGTGTGCCACATAGAAGGATTTCCTGACTGTTGTGGCGATGTGGTTATCGAAGGTGAGACCACTGTCCACCTGTGTCCCTAAGTCTCTTATCACACTTTCTGTGTTTAGTGTACTGCCACCTATATGGTAATTCATGGATACATGTTTTTTCCCAAAGGGGATAACAATACATTTCTTGGCATTGAGCTTGAGCCCATGGCTCTGGCACCAAGCATCTGTTTCTGTAAGGCCCTTTTATAGAGTATCCACATCATTTGGGGATTCAATAATGGCTCCCAGTTTGCAGTCATCTGCAAACTTTGTTAGCCAGAGTCCCTTAGTGTTGACCTGTACTTCAGAGAAGTAGATGCCAAACAAGAGCGGCCTCAGGACTGAACCCTGAGGTACTCCACTTGTCACTTGTCTGGAGCTGGATTTGGGGTCGGCTACTTTTACAGTGTGGGTTCTATCAGTAAGCCATTTAGCAACCCATTGGGTGACATAGGGATTAATGCCCAACTTAGTAAGTTTATCTATGATTTCAGAGTGGGGGATGATGTCAAAAGCCTTGGCAAGGTCTAGATAGGCTGTGTGGACCACCTTACCCTTGTCCATTGCTCTGGAGACTGATTCAAAGAAGTCAATCAGGTTCAGGAGACAAGATCGGCCCTTCACAAACCCAAACTGGGTGGGGTCCAGTGTTTGAAGGTTGCCAATGTCTTTGTTTATAAGTTCCATGATAATACGCTCCATGGCCTTGCAGATAAGGCTTGTCAGACTGATGGGACGGTAGTTTCCGGGATCCAAGGTGGATCCCCCCTTGTGGATTGGGATAACTGTAGCTCTGCGCCACTCAGTGGGCACGAAACCTGAGGTGAGGCTATGATTAAACATGACACTTAGGTGAGGTGCCAGTTCATATTGTAGTTCATGTAGTACACAGCCCGGGATGTCATCTGGTCCCATGGATGCTGTATTCTTGGCTTTAGAGAGTGCGTTTTGTACCTGTGTGGCCGTTATTACTGGAATTTGGCACTCTTCCGGTATTGAGATGGGCCATTTAGGTGGTGAAGTTGGCACTGAATCGATCTGCCAGGATATTGGCAATATCCTTTGGATCAGTATATTTAATGCCATTCTGTTTTAGCTCCGAGCAGATCTGAGCATTGCCATTTAGATTCTTGACATAGTTATAGAATGCTTTGTGGTTGTCTTTGGAATCTTTGGCAATTTTATTTTCGTAACTAGCTTTGGAGGATTTTATGAGGCATCTCAGTTTCTTACTGAGGCTAGTAAGGGAGTTTTTTGCATCCTGGGATTTTCCTCTTTTCTGCAAAAGTTTCTTCCTTTTATTGTAAAGTTTGTTTATGGCAGTCTACTTAATGCCGAAAATGTGATGAGACCTTGGGACACAGGTGGACAGTAGTCTCTCCTTTGATAATCACATTGCCACAGTGGTCAGGAAATCCTTCTACGTGGCTCATCTCATCACAAAAGGATTCTCATCCAGAAAAAAAGAGGTCATTTTTTCCCCTCTACTCATCACTCATAAGACCCATTATAGAGTACAACACCCCTTTTGGTATGTACCTCACAAGACATGTACAACAACTGGAAAGACCACAGAAATACCTCGCAAAGAGGATTACTGGCCTCATACAGATTCCCTATGCAGTACTCCATCGCATATAGCCTACTCAGGGGCGATCTCTGCCTAACATACAAAGCTATGTCAAACCCAGAGCTGTTGGACATGCTCCACTTAAAGAAATACCAATCCTTCCGAGCTACACGCTCTAGGGACCTAAACCTTGTCACCACAATAAATAGAACATGCTGGAGGGATAGATTCCTGTCCCGGAGACTTCCCATACTCTGGAACAGACTACCTATCTATGTCAAACAGAGCTCCTCATTAGCACTCTTCAAGAAAAATCTTGATGATTGGATGGGAAATGGGAAATTCACCCCGGGGATCATTTCTGTGGCTCTGCTTGACAGGGGCACATGAAAATAATTTTCTTGGGTGGCGAAAGCCAGGGTACATTTTTTGGCTAGGTTTGTATGGGCCCTAGGGCCGATAGCCTAGTACCTACCTATGAACCTATAATGAAGACAAAACAAAGGCTATAGCTGTAAACTATATACCCACACATGAATTAGTTCAGCAATACCCATATTTATGGGGACATAGTAAAAGGAATTGTTTAGGCATATGGGTTAGAAAAGATTCTTTTGTGGCAGCTAAGAATATGTTGGAAGAATCTAAACAAAGATGGTAATTAATAATGAAGAGTTGAAGTTTATATGGGAGGGGGAAGAGGGTAAGGGTCAAATGGAGTAATTTGAGCCTTCCAGTAGAACAGTGTGGTTTAGGATTACCCAATGTGATGGGATATTTTAGAGCTACATAGTTAAGGCTAATATACATAACACAAGCCAGAAGGCTATAATTAACAGTAGGAAGGGATGAAGATGAAGCAGGGAGGGAAATTCAAGAAATAAGGGGAGAGTGGGATTTTGGATGCAGATCCTTAAGGAGAATAACCACAGCCTTACAGAATATTATGGTTTAGAAGATATGCAGATGAATAAAAAGGAAAAGTACAAAATAAGCAATTTATTGATGACCCAAAAAGTTTTACAGAAAATTGAGAAACAAGGTAAAAGGAATTGGAAGACCACAACCCCCCCCCCCCAAGAAATAGATACATTTTGGAGAAGTATCTGTGAAGATCGTGCGGAACCTGACAAAGATGGATAGAAGTAAAAGAAAGAGTAAGAAGTTTAAAGGTACAAAATATGAAACTGGATGAACAGCAAGAGAGAGATTGAAACAAAGTTAAGAAAAGTCTCTAATTGGAAAACTCCAGGCCTAGATGCAGTACTTAACTTTTAGTTAAAAGTATTCGGAGTATCTCCGAATGGAGAGGGAAGTCACAAGCAAGGGGTAGTATTGCTGATATTGAATTCATCCTCAAGTCTTGGTGAGTACCTTCACGAGCTGGACCGTGTTTTCACAAAATCTCACTGAGACGACACTGGTATATAAACTGTATTTATATAGCATGTATCATGGATAGAAGTAGGCTAAAAATTAAAAGATTGCTGGGTGCACAAGACACTGGAGCCAGGACTTGAAAAGATGACAGTGTAGAATCCTCAAAATACGGAAACATTCCTACAATGGGGCCAGACCCAGGGAGAGGATCCCCCCCCCCCCGTTGTAGAAGGAAGTAGTAGTAGTCCACAAAAATCACAAAAACTGATAGGCCAAAGAAGAGCCATAAAGATGAAAAAGTGGACTATTGAGGATAAGAAAGAATGTATTGTTACTATTCTGCAAAAAGCTCGGAATTTCCAGACACGACGTACAAAATGATTAAAAGAGAAATTGGAGGAAAGAAAACCGTTTCCACAAGAAAAACTGTCAGAAGCTTCAAGTAAAAATTTGTATTCATTAATGGAACAGATTTGTGAAAAACATTATATAGGTCTAGAAATTTTAATCTGTTTGGAAAAAGAAGCATCTGAGGAAGTGCAAAGATATAAACAAAACCCAGAGATTTTTGAAAAGTATAAACAAGAAATATGGGCATGGGAAAGAAAGATTTGATATGCTGCAATATTTATGCAAAGGAGGAAAGCCAAATTAATCAATATAAAGCAGGCAGCTCCTAATTTAATAAAGAAGACAGCCCCAAAGATATTCAAAGAGAAATACAGGGAAAGGCATCCAGATAAGGAAAATTTCACAATTAAAAAATATCACAAAGAAGAAATGTAGAAAAGAAGATTAGTAAAGTAGAAGTTAAAAAAATAGAAATTGAAGTTATGGGGTGCCTGCGAAGTGAAGGATTTGGTGTAGAGGGTCTAACGCAGGTTATGTAACAGTATGATGGAGTGAGTCCCCAAAGTAAGGAGAATCAGGAAGATCTTGAGACATTTGAAGAAGAAATATGCACATGGGGAAGAAAAAGAGATCTAATATGGTGTAATGTTTATGCAAAGGAGAAAGCAAAACTAACCAAATATTTTTGGTGCCGCTCTTTTTGTATTGAAGAGCCGTAAAGGCAAAGGAATCTGGACATGGAAAACTTTACAAAACAAAAAAAGAAGACAGAGGAACAGTAGAAAAGGAGATTTGTAATGGAGAAGTCAAAGAAATAGAAACTGAAGTTATGGAGTACCTGGGAAGTGAAGGATTCAGTGTAGAAGATCTAATTCATAAAGCACCACAAGACAGAGCGATGGATATCCAATGGAACGGGAAGAAATTGGTCAGGTACCATGTGATTGTTATTTTGGAGCCTTCCACCGAAAAACAGTATAAACATTCACTTGAAGCTGGACAGCAAGGGAAGGAACAGGAATCTGTGGAAACTCTGATGCAGTCAATGTTGTGGAGTGATAGGCCAGTGAGTTCCCAAATGACAGCAATGGATGGCACAGGATGAAATTGAAGAGAATGTGCCACAAGATGATAATATAGAACTTTCTAAAGAATGCATGCAGGAAATGGGAAAACAAAAAATGTGCCCTTAGTTTAGAAGAAAATGAGTTAAGAGTTGCTTGATTTAATAAGCATCGATATTCGTATTAAAATCTGTGAAAGAAATGGACTTGAGAAGGTCAACTTCTGACTTTTTGAGTTTTATTAAGAGTGAACCTGCAAGCTACCCTAAAAATTATAGACCAATAACTTGCCTTCCGATGATGTATAAACTATACACTGGAATTGATGCTGATCAGAGTATAGTCATTTAGAAGAAAACTCAATTATGGCAGTAGAACAAAGGGGCAATAAAAGAAAGTCATATGGAACAAAGGATCATTTGTTGTTAAATAGTCATAGTGGAAAACTGTAAAAAGGAGAAGAATCTAAGTATGGCATGGATTGACTACAAAAAACAGTTGATAGTATTCCACATTCATGGATAAAAGAGTGCTTAAAAATGTGTAAGATGCAACCTACACGGATAGACTACATTAAAGTGACCATGAAACAGTGGCAAACCACTTTGCAATTAAGCCATGAAACAGTGTCAAACCACTTTGCAATTAAGCCATGATAAAGGACAAATTATTATCTCATAGGTTGGTACTAGGCTATCAGCCCTAGGGCCTATACAAGCCTAACAATAACAATTCCCTGGCTATTTCTTCCCACACTATTTACTTCCCTGGACCCCTGTCTAGCAGGGCGACTGATGTGATCCCCGGGGTGAATTTCCTTTCTCCCATCCAATCGTCAAGGTTCCTTTTGAAGAGGGCCAAAGAGGCACTCTGCTTGACATGTATGGGTAATCTGTTCCAGAGTCTGGGGAGTCTCTGGGTCAGGAACCTATCCCTCCAGCATGTTTTGTTTATTGTGATGACAAGGTTTAGATCCCTGGAGTGTGTGGCTCTGAGGGATTGGGATTTCAAGTGTAGCATGTCCAACAGCTCTGGGTTTGGTATGGCCTTGTATGTTAAGCAGAGATCTCCTCTAAGTAGATGATATGCGACAGAGTATAGCTGGAGTTTTTTAAGGCAGTCAGCATAAGGCATCTGCTTTAGGCCTGTGATTCTTTTAGTGAGGTATTTCTGCGGCCTTTCCAGTTGTTGCAGATGTCTTGAGAGGTACATACCAAATGGGGCATTGTATTCTATAATGGGTCTAATGAGGGATGATTACAGTGGGACAATGACCTCCTTTTTTTCTGGATGAAAAGCCCTTAGTGATGAGGTGTGCCACATAGAAGGATTTTCTGACTGTGGCGATGTAGTTATCGAAGGTGAGACCACTGTCCACCTGTGTCCGTAAGTCTCTTATCACACTTTCAGTGTTTAGTGTACTGCCACCTATATGGTAATTCACGGGTACATGTTTTTTCCCAAAGGGGATAACTATACATTTCTTGGCATTGAGCTTGAGCCCATGGCTCTGGCACCAAGCATCTGTTTCTGTAAGGCCCTTTTGTAGAGTCCCCACATCATTTTGGGGATTCAGTAATGGCTCCCAGTTTGCAGTCATCTGCGAACTTTGTTAGCCAGAGTCCCTTAGTGTTGGCCTGTACTTCAGAGAAGTAGATGCCAAACACGAGCGGTCCCAGGACTGAACCCTGAGGTACTCCACTTGTCTGGAGCTGGATTTGGAGTCGGCTACTTTTACAGTGTGGGTTCTATCCGTAAGCCAGTTAGCAGCCCATTGGGTGATGTAGGGATTAATGCCTAGCTTAGTAAGTTTATCTATGATTCCAGAGTGGGGGATGGTGTCAAAGGCCTTGGCAAGGTCTAGATAGGCTGTGTGGACCACCTTACCCTTGTCTCCTGAACCTGATTGACTTCTTCAAATTAGTCTCCAGAGCCATGGATGAGATTGGCCCTTCACAGACCCAAACTGGGTGGGGTCTCGGGGATAAAAATTCAAAGGGGGATATTCCAGGGTGACTCTGTGTCACCGTTGCCATTCTGCCTTGCCATAACCCATTAAGCTGTTAGGCCATGGCTTTAATTTGGCTCCTAGAAAACAACAAAGTGTAAAGACTTCTCATATTCTCTTTCTTGATAAATTTGCAAAAACAGCCTTTAAAGCAGGAAAACTGCAGCACCAGGAAAAAAGTTTGGGACAAGAATGTGATATAAAAGAACTTGAGCAAGAGGGAGTATATAAATATTTGGGAATTGATGAAGGATCAGCAATTAAAATATGAACAAATGCAAAGAAAACTTAATAAGGGGTACTTTAGAAAACTTTAATTCTGAAAACAAGTGTTGACATCTAGGAACAAAATCCAAGCTATAAACCAGTTTGCTCTTCCTGTCCTTACAGTTTTGGAGTGATTGACTGGCCACAAAATGTGTTGGCAAGATTGGATAGGAAACCAAGAAGGATACTTCATGCTCACCAAATAATTTATAAAAGTCAGTGCATACCAAGGTTATATATTCCCCCTTCCAAAGGAGGGATGGGCCTCCTTGAAACTGATTACATGTATAGATCTGCAATAATGGGACTCCACACACATCTGCTGACCTCACAAGACCCAAATGTAGTGAAAGTTTTGAAACATGAGAAGAAGAAATCCTAAGATGATTTCTCTGCTTAATCTAGCAGAAGCATATTCCAAGCAAAAGATTCCAAAGACATGCATCTGGAGCGTTTCTCCCCGGGCCTCCGCTGAAAACAGGCTCTGTGGAACCTAGTCGGACATTCCCGGTCAACAAATGTTAGAT
Source organism: Protopterus annectens (assembly GCF_019279795.1). Lineage (NCBI taxonomy): Eukaryota > Metazoa > Chordata > Ceratodontiformes > Protopteridae > Protopterus > Protopterus annectens. The sequence goes on from NC_056740.1 coordinate 366,108,481, forward strand.
AAATAAATAAAAAAAATAAATATCAGCGTCAAGCAGGAATGGAAATCAAACCAGAAGTTGATAAAAGTCAGGCAGCAACTGAATGTGCCAAAAAACAAAAGAAAGAATATAAGGTGAAGGACCAGATGAGAAGGCAAGAAATGTGGAAAATGCATAAATTATAGTTGCAGGTATAGAAAACTAGTTTATATCACACGGGATCACCCATTACCAACAATTCAAAAGATAGATGCTAGAAAACCGGATGTAGTGGTCCATGAAAAGAAGACAAAAGTAGCATTGATCATTGAAATCGCCATACCCAGTGACTCCAGTGTGTTGTGTACAGAGAGAGACAAAGTCATAAAATATCAGGATCTGCAGGCAGAAATGAGAGCAATGTGGAAGAAAGATACACAGACAGTTCCAGTAGTAGTGGGTGTAACGGGTCTTATAAAAAGAATCTACAGTCATATTTAGATATGTTACCAGCAATCCATGTAACCCCATACAAATTGCAGAAGGAGTCCTTATGTAACCCTGTACGAATTGCAGAAGGAGTCATTACTGGGCACATTGCGGGTACTGTGAAGAGCACTTTTTTGCTGTCATCAAAGATTGAAACAGTACTAATTTCTTGAACTTTAATTGTACTTTGACTTAGGAATAGGGGTCCATTCCCATCATAATATTAGAAACCCAAAAGATTTGGAGAAATTAAAAAAAAATATATATTGATAAAAGTAGCAGGAAGTATTGTTAAAACTAAGCAAATACAGGACTGGAGATAGGGATGACTGCAATTAAGGGTACAGGGAATAGGCTAGAGGGTTCTGGAATTTACTAGAGAAAACTAGCAAAGGAACTGAGGTATTGAGAGCAAATAATTGGAGAGGGAAAGGTAATAGAATGGGAAGAGGCCAAGATGTCATTTGGACTGCAGGCTAGAGACTGCCTTCTCTGTGTGGGAGTGATGTCGGAGTATAGGCAAAGAGAAAGGGATAGGGTAATCCTAAGTGAAAGAGCTGCTCTGGTAGAGTGTTTAGTTGAATGTAGAGCAGAAGCTGCTGTTAAAAAGAGGCACATATAATATTGCATGATAGGAATCAATCAGAGGGGGTTTGAAAATTGTAAAGAGACTGGATAGGGAATTCCCACAAGGAAATAGTGGGAAGACAAGTGTATGTCTCCCAAATATGCAACAGTCTAGAATTTTGGGACTATTGCTTGAAAATGTTTGCATAAGAATGTTTATACCACAAGCAGACTCCAAAGAATTTTTCCTTGGGTAGATGTCAAATGTTGGAGGTGTGTTGAGGAAGAATAAGTTAACTGGGAACATATGTTTTGGGAGTGTAATGCGTTTGCAGACTTTAACTATTCCCTATAGAGTACTCTGTAAGAAATTTTGCATGAGCAAATCGGTGTAACTAAGGAAATTATTTTTTTGAGTTGGGTTACAGGATCTGAATTGTGTAGTTCTATTAAGGCCTTGTTAAGTTTAGTTCTAGTGACTGCCAAAAAAGCAATTACTAGAAAATGGTAATCATTGTCTAAACCAAATGCTTTTGAAGCAGTGAGTATTGTAACGGAGATATAAAAAAAAAAAAAAAAAAATGGAAGCGAGATCTTTAGAAAAGGGAGGAGCAAGTTACATAGAAAAAATGGAAATTATAGGAAAAGGTGCATGAAGAATAATGTTTTAAGGTAAGAGTAAGTGTTAACCATGTTAACAATTCCTGCCTTCTCTTAAGTCTGTTGATGTACTGCAGTATGCAACTTGCACTGTGAGCCAAGAGGAATTCAGCATGTGGAGGCACTCCTAGGGCAGCTATGGTTGAGTTCAGTAATTCAATGTTTGTCTTTTTGGCTTTTCCCGGTTAGGGGTTGCCACAGCGGAACTCCGGTCCGCTAATGATTGACTGTAGATTTTTGGCGCCGAGTTGCCAGCCCGCCGCCCAACCTTCAGCCAAGGCACGCCCTTTCAAGCATGTCTTTCGGAGGCCACTCAACTGCAGGGAGGACATGCAGACTCCACACAAAAGGCACTCCAGCTGAGAATCGAACAGGAGAACCTCTTGCTGTGAGGCAAACAACGCTACCGCTGTGCCGCCGCGGCTTTGAGTTCAATAAAGGTGTAAAAAAGACTGCAAAAGAAAATTGCATATTCGAGTATTACTATATTACATATATTTACAGAAATAATATCAGGCACTTGAAATTGAGGCTGAGGTATATGTCCTGTACAGAAGATGAAGTTAACATTTTTTTTTTTTTTAAGTTTTGGATGGAGCTTTTCTTTTGTTTTAAGTAAGTACTTTAGTTTGCAATGTGGTATAACTGGTTTTACATCCTGTGTGTTATCCGACTATCTTAAGGATTACTTGCATAAAATTAGATTCTCTTAGTAACAGCCTGCGTATCATTGCTGGAGCCTTCCTGTGTCCTGACAGAGTGCTCTTCAAACTATCTGGAGATATACAGAGCTAAGTATATTTTCTGGCACTTCAGAGTTGTCTACTGTTAATTGTTGCTTGACTAATTTTATATCATTGCTGGCTGACTTCAGAGTTGTGCACTGTTATTTTTGCTTCACTGTATAGTTTTTCAGATCTCTGCTGAAGGTGTTTTTCCCTACTTACCCTCCCTATTCCTGTCTTGCTTAAATTTGGAGGCTTTTGCAGTTGCCCGCCCCCACTGTAGATTTGATCTGGGACACCCCCCTCAGTCCCATCTCTTTACCTCATTCTACCTAATAGACTACTTCTGCACTTGTTTTTAGTATTTTTAATTTAATTGCATTTTTTTAAACTGTTTGGTCTAACATTGCTACATACTCAAGTGTGCTAGCTTGCACTGCATTTCAATTTTTACTGCTGTTTTAGCTGTTTTTCTGTATGTATGTATGTGCCTTTCGGCTTTTCCTGGTTAGGGATCGCCACAGCGGAACTCTGGTCCGCTAATGATTGGCAGTTGATTTTTACGTGCAGAGTTGCCAGCCCTGACGCACAACCTTTAACGAAGGTACGCCCATTCACGCATGTCTCCACGCAGAAGATGCTCTAGCTGAGAATCGAGCCGGACAGCGTCTTACTGTGAGACGACAACGCTACCGCAGCACCACCAAAAAAAAAAATCTAAGCCTGTTTTCTACCTTTCCCGTAACTAGTGTAGTCCAGATTCAGATTTGCTGTATCCAGGACTATATGTAAGCTTCTGAGCCCCCCAAGCTTTCTGTGTTGGAGGGAAGCCTTAAAGCTTATCAGTGGGAGTGGTAAGCACTATCTACCACATAAGGAATGGTTCTGGCCCAGAAATTGTAGATGTAGTGTGATCCTATTTCACCTACATTCAATACTGATGGGCTCAGAGCCGAGAATTGGCTCCGACTCGGCCGTTCTGACTAGCACAAAGTCTTTCATTGGTTGGGCCAATCCTATATCCCAGGATGCACCACGCCCAGACCCCCAGATCTCGTTTGCCGCTCTTGGAGTATCGACATGGTCTCAACTTGGCTTTGGCTAAGTACCCTTTTTGTGAATTTTTCATCTCTCTTAGCAGTTTTCTGTAGGAGAATTTGTATTCAAAAGCTATTTTCATAGCTACGTTGTGATTATTGACATTGTTGTTTGTGTGGGATTGTTGTTTTCTTGTTGTGTGGTGATCCTTCTGTTTGGCTGGCTAGGCCCATTTTAGTTAGACGGCCTTTGCCCTATCTTGTGTCTCGGCATTTAATTTAGAGCCGCTCCCCCCCAGTGTTTAACTTGTGTTTGACTGGTGTATCATGTCTTCCAAAGATAAAGAACATAAGCCATCCGGCTTTAAAAAATGTGCAAGGTGTAGCTATAAGATGTCGTTGACAGATGGTCACGCGATTTGCGTATACTGCCTTGGCGCCAAACACTTGCAAGAATCTTGCAGTGTCTGTCATGCTTTCTCCTCGAGAGTCTTGCAGGAGAGAAAAAATAAACTTCTCCTGAAGGGTTTAATTAAGCCCTCCTTTGAGGAAGCTGTTTCTTCTCCCTCTGAAAAGTCCAGGGCTAAGTCGAAAAAGAAGTCCTTGGCTCCGTCCTCCTCTTCGGAGCCGCCGGAGAAAAGATCTAGGTCGATGTCCCCTTCCTCGGCTCCACTGGTCTCGGAGCTGTTGGCTATGGGGGGTCTAAAGCTGTGTCTCCTTCCTCGGCTCCATTGGTCTCAGAGCCGCAGGATTCAGGGTCGACAGCAGGGTCCACTGGCTCGGTTCCATTGGTTTCGGAGCCGCAGTTAATACCTTCCCTTTCGGAGCCGGCTTCTTTGGTTCCACAGCTTTCGGCGCCGAAGGAGGTCTCGGTGCTTCTAGAGCCTACTTCGGCTCCGATCATCTTGGAGCTGATTCGGAGCCGTTCTCCTAGTCGTGTCTCGGATCCACTGGGAAAGGTTTCTCGACCCCCTTCTGTGTCCTCCAGGTCCAGAGACTCCTACAGTCGCCAGTGTTTCGGCTCCAGCCCAGTCGGCTTCGGAGCCCACCATTGTATCGGTCCTATTTCTTCCTCCTCCAACACCCTTGGTGTTGTTGGAGTCGGAGAGTGCTGAGTCGAGTGAAGTCCTTGGGTCTGTTCCGAGACCCCCCCACCAGTCTTTCGATTCCGGCCTTGGCTCCAAACTTCTCTATTCCTTCTGCAGGTTTCGGTTCTCGGGGGTCCTCAGTCGGGCCAGAGGGTGATACAGCGGGACCACTGACTTCGGTTCCGAGTCTCCCCCTTGGTGCATCGGCTAGGGGAACCCCGACTCCGGTCATAGCTTCAGAGACTGGCCCTTCCTCCGATTCGGGGGGACCCGCCTTCGAGTCTATGAGGAGCACGCTGGCCAAGTCCTTGGTGACTTCACCCGAATCGGCTTCTCTCTCCCTGGCTTCTCCCTCCCTGGACACTACAACTAGAGTTTCTGGCAACCCTCTATCTTTGGACAGCGGGGCTCCAAGGCCTGAGGATACCTCCATGTGTGGTCCCCTGCTTTCTGAAGGCCCTTCAGAGTCCGTGCCTGAAGAGCCTCCCAGAAAGAAGCTGTGTAAGAGAAAGCACCTAGACTCCCCAGATGAGTCTGTCACCTCGGACACCGACCTAGATGATGCAGAAGGGTCCCCCAAGTCGTCCTCGGATGATGTCTCGTTCTCCGACATCCTGGAGATCTTGAGACAGTGGGGTGACTGGCCATCCACAAACCCTTCTGAGGGGTGACTGGCCATCCAAAAACCCTTCTGAGGAGGAGTCTGTCTTCCTCAAGGCCTTCGGAGCCCAGCCTTCCGCCTCTTGGGTGTCTCCACCCTTCGATGAATTGTTGGATCTTATTTGTCGAAGGGTGTGGGAACACCCTGACTCTGTGGAGCCAGTTCCTAGCCGCCCCAATAAGTTCTTATCTGCGCCTCCTGGAAAAGAATTTTTGACCAAGGGAGTACCCGTAGATGCCATGGTGGTGGCGTCTGCCACTAGGACGTGGCAGAGGCTTCTACTTCCATCCATCCTCCTAATAAGGAGTCTAGGAGCATGGATAGGTATGGGAAGCGTACCCTGTCTTCAGCGACCTTTACCTTGCGGTCGCTGAATTACTTGTGTCATTTTACGAGACTCCAAAGGGATCTCATTAAAGAGTTGGGAGATACCCTGGCGGGTAACGTGCCTGAGGCATTGACCCAGTCTGTTAATGCCCAGCTGTCTACCCTTTTGTCCATTGTCAACTCGTCCATGAGGCTCGTATCTTATGCAGCCGAGGGGGCGGGTAGAGCAGCGAGTTCAGACGTAGCCCTCAGGAGGCAAGCTTGGATGCACTTGTGTCATTTTGCGGAGGCTTTCAAGTCTTCTTTCACGGACGCCCCTTTCGAAGGGCCCTCCCTTTTTGGACCCAAAGTGAAAGACACCCTCACGAGATGTGAGCAGGAGGGTAAGACTTTGTCTGCCGTTGGGGCCCGTTTTTCTCTCCCCACTAGACCTTATCCCAAGGCTCAGAGGGGAGGGAAAATGTGGTTCAGAAAGTCTCTAAAGTCTTCCCCCGCCCACCAGAGTGAATCCCCCTCCTGAGGCAGAGGAGGGGGAAATTACTCCGGAAGACGTCGCCCCAGAGGCGGCGGAGGCCCCCGCAATACAGGAAACCGCAAATCCTTTCGTGGCTCCTCCTTCCTGCATCCCTGAGGGATTATCCAACTGTGCGTCTCCGGAGCCAGTCGGGGGTCGTTTTTTGGAGCACCTTCAGGCCTGGGAGTCCATCACTCAGGATCGATGGGTGCTTCGAATCATCGCCGGAGGTTATACCATTCCCTTCATCCGTTCTCCCCCACTGTCAAAAAGAATCCCGGACGTTCCACCCAGTCAATGGGATCAAGCAGCACTAGAAATCTCAAAGCTGTTAAGAAAAGGAGCCATCCAATCAGTCCCCGCAGACCAGATCGGATTAGGAACTTACTCAATATTATTTTTGGTGCCAAAAAAACGGGGGACTTGAGACCCATTCTGGATCTCAGCCGTTTAAACCGCTTTGTGAAAAAGTCCAAGTTCCGAATGGTCACGTTACAATCCATTCTCCCCTTGCTGGAGAAAGGAGTATGGATGTGCTCCATAGATCTCAAGGACACCTATTATCACATCAAGATAAACAAGGCCTCCAGGCATCATTTACGCTTCCGGCTGGGAGCCAGTCACTTTCAATTCCGGGCCCTGCCCTTTGGTCTCACCACAGCCCCCAGGGTGTTTACCAAATGTTTGGCAGTGGTGACGGCTCACCTGAGACGTCTAGGATTCCAGGTGTTTCCTTATCTAGATGACTGGCTCCTCACTGCCCCCATCAGGCATCTACTTCTTCAAGCTATGAGAACCACCTTCAAATGGGGACGTCTGTTAGGAATTACCTTCAATTGGGCAAAATCTGTATTGCTGCCATCACAGCGTGTTGCCTTTATCGGCGCAGAGCTAGACTCTGTAGAGATGCGAGCATTCCTACCCTTAGACAGAATAAAGGTGTTACAGGCTCAAGTTATGGCTTTATTGCCCCGCAAGAAAGCTCAAGCCAGAACAGTTCTGCAGTTGCTGGGAACAATGGTGGCTACCATCCTTCTAGTCCCTCTTGCCAGATTGCACATGCGAATACTTCAATGGCTCCTTTCGGCCCAGTGGTCATATCAGGATCTGCCCTTGTCCCATCCGATTTTCATTACGGAGAGATGCAGACAAGATCTTCGTTGGTGGCTTCTACCCTCCAATCTGAATCTAGGAAGATCGTTCATTCCCCCGTTGCCATGGTAACCACGGACGCCTCCCAGATGGGGTGGGGGGGACATTACCTGGGCAGGACGGATCAAGGTACATGGCAAGATCACGAGACTCACTTGCATATCAATGCTCTGGAGATGAGAGCAGTGCTTCTAGCGTTGCAGGCACTCCACAGCTTTCTTCCCCAGGGAACTATTGCAATTCTTTCCGACAATATGTCGGTTGTCTGGTATCTGAACAAACAGGGGGAACCAAGTCCTATCCCCTTTGCAGGGAAGCCATGAGAGTGTGGGACTGGGCTATCGCTTCCCAGCACTTTCTAGTGGCAACGCACATTCCGGGGAGGTCCAACGTGATTGCAGACAGGCTGAGCAGAGCTATTCTGATGCCTCACGAGTGGTCCCTGAACGATCGAGTGGCGGCTCAGATATTTTCCAGGTGGGGTCTTCCCTGCTGCGACCTCTTTGCCAGTCCCCTCAATGTGAAGTGCAGAGATTATTTCACTGTAATCCCTCCTCAAGGGGAGCCGCCCAGGGATGCTCTAGTCCACGATTGGTGCTCCAGTCTGCTCTACGCCTTCCCTCCGGTCCCTCTCTTGTCAAGAGTGATTCAGAAGGCAATCTACGCGGGAAGCAGCATGATTTTGATAGCACCACTCTGGCCCCGTCAAGTTTGGTTCCCCTTCCTTCGGAAATATGCGGTGGATGGGCCTTCGATCCTGGACCCAGCTCCGGACCTATTGACTCATCAGTCGGGACAGCCTCCTCCATCCCTCCGAACTCTCAGACTCGCTGCTTGGCTACTCCACTTCCTTCCTTAGTCAGACAGCATAACCTTACCCCGGAGGTACTACAGATTCTGTCCTCTTCTCATAAGTCGTCTACTAGAAAGATTTACTCTAGTAAATGGAAGAGGTTTGCTATTTGGGCTGAGCAGTGTGACCTTAATCCCCTCACAGCCCCTGTGTCAGCGGTGTTGGATTTCTTGGAGACACTTTTTAGACAGGGTTCAGCTGTCTCCACTATAAGGGTCCAGTTGGCAGCTATCTCTAATTATCACGTAGCTCATGAGCCTTCCCTCATGGGTCATAAACTGTGTAAAACTTTTCTAAAAGGAGCCTGGTTAATTCGCCCCCCGATTTCGCAACCCGTTCTACCATGGGACTTAAGTATGGTGCTCGGAGCTTTGACGTCTCCTCCCTTCGAACCTGCAGCCACTTGCGAATTAAAATTCGTATCGTGGAAGACTGCATTTTTGGTAGCCATTACTTCAGCTAGAAGGGTATCGGAGCTTCAAGCCCTTTCTGTCAAACCTCCTTATTTGATTTTTCACAACGACAGAGTATCTCTAAGACTAAATCCTTCCTTTCTCCCTAAGGTATCTTCTGCTTTTTGTCTCCTATAGGCTATTGAGCTACCAGTCTTTTTTCCACAATTCTCTAACAAAGCAGAATACATATTTCACCAGTTGGATGTACATAGACAATTGAGGATTTATTTGAATAGGACAAACAGGAGAGAAAATCAGATCAGTTGTTTGTGTCCTTTTCGGACAACAGAATTGGCAGCTCTATAACAAAGGCTGCTATCGCTAGTTGGATTAGAGATTGCATCTCATTCATTTATGCATTGAAGGGTAGGAATCTTCCCTTTCCAGTGAAGGCGCATTCTACCAGGGCTATGGCAACTTCAGTGGCCTTTCACGCTAGGCTGTCCGTGGCTGAGATTTGTGCAGCGGCTACTTGGACTTCTCCACATACTTTTATTTCTCATTATAAATTGGACATGATATCTAGAGGTCGTGCTTCCTTTGGTTCCACAGTGCTCAGGAGTGTTTTCCAGTGAGCCTCCCAGGATTTAGGTGCAAGCGACGCGGTCCCATCAGTATTGAATGTAGGTGAGATAGGATCACACTACATCTCTTAGTTATGTACTTACCATAACGATAGATGTATGTGATCCATCTCTACATTCTCTGACCCCCTCCTTCCTCCTTCCTGTTGGATTTGGAGGAGACAAGTATTGTTAGATTCCCATGAGGATATTATTTTTTCTCTCCTCTTACACTTGTCTCTGGTGTGTTCTGTGGGTGCAAGAATGTGTTGGGGGAAAACTAGATCTGGGGGTCTGGGAGTGGTACATCCTGGGATATAGGGTTGGCCCAGCCAATGAGAGACTTTGTGCTAGTCAGAACGGCCGAGTCGGAGCCGATTCTGGGCTCCGAGCCCATCAGTATTGAATGTAGGCGAGATGGATCACATACATCTATCGTTATGGTAAGTACATAACTAAGAGTTACTGGCCGTTTGGGCAGTTTTTCCATCTCTCTCAACTTTCTGATTTAAAAGTGCGCATTTGCACTTTTTTTCTCCCCTTTCCTGTAACTAGTTTAGTCCAGGTACAGATTCTTAGTTTTAGCACTTGAATTTGCTTATTCGTGATCAGGACTTGTTCAGAACTTGTTGTGACCACTAAATAACCTACTAATTACTACATCACTTAACCTTCCTCATTACCTAGAGGAAAACAGTTTTGGAACTTACTTTCCTCACTTGCTTAGAGAAAAACAGCTGTTGTACTCACTCTCCTCACTTATCTAGAGGAAAATAGTTTTTTATTCAGGCATGTCCAAGGGTCTGCTCCCAGTGTTCTCTCCTGTCTATCTGATGTATCTGGGCATCTTGGGGCAATGTAGAAATTGCCTCATGTACACAGACAACCCTTTCCTCCTACCACCCAACACTACAACCTGTGAGAGATGCACTTATCTAGCCAAACTGGAGGTAAAGCTCTCTTCAACCAAGACTGAACTTGACAGTCAAGAGGAGAAGGTAAACACTTGCACCACATCACACTCATCACATAGTCTCACTAAATCTACGCCAACAAAATCCACACATAGAAACACAAAAACATTTGTGGAGGCTCTCAGTAATAATCTGCTCAAGCAACAGTGACCTCCCAAGCAGAAATGCAAGCAACCTCCACCCCCCCAACACAAACCAAATGACACATAGCCCGCAGACTCAGTGTGCCACTCAACCACAGCCAATAAGGCAAAACAACGTACCCAGCACACTAGTCCTAGGTGACTCCATAGTCAGGCACACTGATGTCCCACTCATCAGGCTAAACAAGGAGAAGGTTACTGTCAGCTGCCTGTCGGGTGCCAGGATCCGCCACATAACCCACACACTCAGGTCACTCCACAACAAGTACAAATATGACTCTGTCATTGTCCATGTTGGTGTGAGCGACCTGAGATGTACTTCCCTGGACTACATGAAAAGAGACCTGGAAGAGCTCTCCGATCTTGTAGCCCAGGCAAGTATGACCCTAGCCCTGAGTAGCATTCTGCCATTACCCAGAATGATACCGCAGTACAATGACAAAATGATTGACTTCAACAATTGGCTTAGCTTCTGGTGTCATTCTAAAGGGATCCAGTATCTGTCTGCCTGGGATGACATGGTCGACGGACCACAATGCTTTGCCAGAGATGGCCTGCACCTGTCACCCATGGGATTCCAGATACTGGCTAAGGTTCTTGTCGCCCCTATAGTGCCTTGTGCCTTTTTTAGGCAAGGTTCAAATGACAAATTCACCACCATAACAGGAACATGCAAGCAAAAACTGAGGGTGATGCTACTCAATGCTAGAAGTCTAAATCTCAAAATGCACTCATTAGAAGCACTCCTTAAAATGGAGAACATCGATATCTGTGCAATGACAGAGACCTGGTTCAAGGCTCCAGAGAGCACCCCTGCACTACCAGGCTATAACTCATACCACACTTTTCGGCCATGTAACCTGGACCGGAACACCAAAGGCGGAGGTGTGTCCATATTCATTAAGGATATCCACACCTCCAGGCTAGTTGCTCAGCATAATGCAGCCGAGGTTATCCAAGTGCTACTAACATTGGGCAAAACTGCAGTCCAAATTGTAGCTTGCTACAGATCCCCCACCATGCCCCAAGATTCCCACTCCACTTTTCTTGATGTACTGGAAAATATTAGGGTTCAACCAAACACCTTAATAATGGGCGATTTTCAACTACTCCACCATTAAGTAGGAAAACTACTCATGTACCAACTCCTTCGCTCAACGCTTTCTGGAATTCATAAACTCCAATACCTTGGATCAACTTATCCACACCCCCACCAGGGGCAACAATATCCTAGATCTAGTCATTACCAACATAAGTGACTGGTGTTCCACACCTGAAGTCAACGCCTCATTGGTCCGATCCGACCATAAGCTAATTACGCTAGATATCCACATGCTGCCCCCACCCCCCATTAAGGAAACCACGGTAAAAAATTACTCCAAAGCCAACTTCATGCTTCTTAAGACAGAAGTGAACTTCATGACACCCATGCAGATGGACAATACAGTTACGACTACTGAATCCTACATAATTGCACTTTATAAGCACTTGCACAAGTGCATAGATCGTGCTTTCCCAAACAGAACCAAGATGCTATCCTCCAAAAAAAGGAAGCCAGTCTGGTGGTCCCCTGCCATAAACAAACTGTACAACAGAAGGAAGAAACTGTTGCAAAAGAGAGTAAAATCCCTTGAGAGGAGGAGCTCCTTGGTCAGCCTCAGTAAGGCGCTGCGATCCCTGATAAAATCCTCCAAAGCTAGTTACGAAAACAAAATCGCCACTGATTCTAAAGACCACCACAAAGCATTCTATAGCTGTGTCAAGAATCTCAATGGCAACACTCAGATCTGCTCTGAGTTACAGCACAATGGCACTAAATATACAAACCCAACTGATATCGCCAACATCCTGTTCAGCACCCAATATTCAAGAAAAACAGACGACAGTTGAATAAAACACCTTTATAAAACACAGAGCTTTCGGGACACACCCTTTCTCAATGATTAACATAAGGTTCATTAAAAAATTCACTTAAATACACCCAAAAAGACATCACATGACCCGCAGCCAGGACCATATGACCAGAAATTCAATTAAAAAAGATCAATATTTAATACATGTAAAGATACATATAAAATACATATAAAACATGAAAATTCTTGTATAGAAATAAAAATATGAGCATCATCTTTACTTCAATTTTGTTTGTTGTATTTTAACCAATATTGGTTTTAAAGAAACAGCTGTGTTCAAACCTGGATATACATCAGCCATAAGACGTATTATCCATTCATATTCCTTTGTTTCTAACAGATTATTTATGTCCCCACCTCTAAAGGGTTTCTGTACCATATCTAAAACTCTAAACTTAAACTTATGGTTCTCACCTAGTGTCCTAATGTGTTTACCCAGGGCATTATTTTCACATCCTCTCCTGATTTCTGACTTATGTTCTATAATGCGGTCTTTCAGTTTACGTGTTGTTTTCCCGACATAGAAACAAGTACAGGCAACACATGTTGCTAGGTATACCACATTATTAGATATACACGTTGCCAAATCATGAAATACAAATATTCTTTTGGATACTGGATGTTGGAACATACTATTAGAACCCAGATCCAAAAATCTTTAAAAAAATCTTTAAAAAAATCTTTAAAAAGTTTGTTATGTTATAAAGATTTTAACATCAATACTGTTAAGCAGTCTATAGGGGCTAAAACAGGTACTTTTTGTTGTTATAATTGCAGTTGTTGCAATGATATAATTTCTTCTATTAGTATGGACGCTTTCCAGGGCGCCCCTTTAGAGGTGGGGACATAAATAATCTGTTAGAAACAAAGGAATATGAATGGATAATACGTCTTATGGCTGATGTATATCCAGGTTTGAACACAGCTGTTTCTTTAAAACCAATATTGGTTAAAATACAACAAACAAAATTGAAGTAAAGATGATGCTCATATTTTTATTTCTATACAAGAATTTTCATGTTTTATATGTATTTTATATGTATATTTACATGTATTAAATATTGATCTTTTTTAATTGAATTTCTGGTCATATGGTCCTGGCTGCGGGTCATGTGATGTCTTTTTGGGTGTATTTAAGTGAATTTTTTAATGAACCTTATGTTAATCATTGAGAAAGGGTGTGTCCCGAAAGCTCTGTGTTTTATAAAGGTGTTTTATTCAACTGTCGTCTGTTTTTCTTGAATATCGCCAACATCCTGGCAGATAGGTTCAGTGCTAACTTTACCTCCCTCTCACCCCCTAAAGAGCCCATCTCTATACCGGAAGAATGCAAAGTTCCTGTAATCACGGCTGCACAGGTAAAAACCACACTCTCCAAAGCCAAGAACACAGCATCCATGGGACCAGACAACATCCCAGGCTGCGTTCTACACGAACTACAGAACGAACTGGCACCCCACCTAAGTACCATGTTCAATTATAGCCTCACCTTAGGCTTTGTGCCCGCTGAATGGTGCACAGCGACTGTTATCCCACTCCACACGGAGGGAGCCACCACGGACCCTGGGAACTACCGCCCCATTAGCCTGACGAGCCTGGTCTGCAAGGCCATGGCACGTATCATCATGGAACTTGTAAACAAAGACATTGGTAATCTCCAAACTCTGGACCCCACCCAGTTCAGGTTTGTAAAAGGCAGATCATGTCTCCTAAACCTGATATACTTCTTTGAAGCAGTCACCAAAGCCGTAGACGAGGGTAAGGTGTTCACACAGCCTATCTAGAGCTTGGCAAGGCTTTCGACACCATCCCCCACTCTGGAATTATAGATAAACTCACTAAACTAGGTATAAATCTCTATGTCACAAGATGGGTTGCCAACTTGCTCACTGACTGAACCCACACTATGGAAGTAGCAGACTCCAAATCCGACTTCAGTCAAGTGACCAGTACCACAGGGTTCAGTCCTGGGGCCTCTCCTGTTAGCCTGTACTTCAGAGAAGTAGATACCAAACACAGAAGGTATTTGGCTAACGAAGTTCACAGATGACTGCAAACTAGGCTCCTAACTATGTGGACATCCTGCAAAAGGGCCTCACTGAGTCAGATGCCTGGTGTCAAAGCCATGGCTTCAAGCTCAATGCCAAAAAGTGCATTGTCATCCCCTTTGGTAAAAACTCTGTACCCATAAACTACAACATAGGCGGTAGTATACTTAAGTGTGATAAGAGGCCTTGGGACACAGGTGGACAGTACTCTCTCCTTTTGATAATCACATCGCCACAGTAGTCAGGAAATCCTTCTACGTGGCATACTTAATCACAAAAGGTTTCTCATCCAGAAAAAAAGAGGTCATTGTTCCCTCTACTCCTCACTCATTTAGACCCATTATAGAGTACAACACCCCATTTGGTATGTACCTCATAAAACATCTACAACAACTGGAAAGGCTGCAGAAATACTTCACAAAGAGGATTACCGGCCTCGAACAGATGCCCTACGCAGACCGTCTCAAAAAACTCCAGCTTTACTCCATTGCATATCGCCTACTCGAGGTGATCTCTGCCTAACATGCAAAGGTGTGTCAAACCCAGAGCTGTTGGACATATTCCACTTAAAGGAGTCCCAATCCCTCCGAGCTACACGCTCTAGGGACCTAAACCTTGTCATCACAATAAACAGAACATGCCGGAGGGATAGATTCCTTTCCCAGAGACTTCCCATACTCTGAAATAAACTACCCATCTATATCAAACAAAGCTCCTCATTAGTACTCTTCAAGAAAAATCTTGATGATTGGATGGGAGATGGGAAATTCACCCCGGGGATCACTTCTGTGGTTCTGCTCAACAGTGGTACAGGAAAATAATTTTCTTGGTGGCAAAAGCCAGGGTACCTTTTTGGCTGGCCTTGTATAGGCCCTAGGGCCGATAGCCTAGTACCTACCTATGAACCCATGAAACTCTATCTTGGGGATTCAGGAAGACCCCTCTCCCAAAGGTAGTAAGAGCTACAGCAGAAAGGGACTGCTTAAATCCTGCAGGAATTTGCGATTAAGAAACTTGTTGGCTACAGTGAGGAAAGACCTCATAATCAGAACATTTTCATGTCTCTGAATCGCCCTTGAATATTGCTAGTGCTCATCATTTCTTTCCTGTGGCAGTTAACGGTAGAGTTTCATGCACAGTGTTGGCACAGTTACCTCCCCCATTTCTTATCTTACTCACACAAACCCTCCTGTTAACTGTCCCTAAGTTGACAAAACTTCCCCAGTGTCACTCTCTTTGGTTTTGTTCCGGTCCTCTTAAATCACGGATCATTACCCTCAGTGATGCCAGACTTTCGAATTCCATTATCTTTAATGTTCGTAAAGTGCAGTCTTATGCTTGACCTGCTGTTGTTTTAACTTTTTAAAAAAAAGTATTTAAAAAAAATTCTCAATGTCGTCTAGTATTTCTCCCAACTTTTTCCTGAAACCTGTGCTCACTCTCCCCATTCTTGTCATTTGACTGTCCCTGGTTTTACAGGATGCTCCTGCGTTTGCCTTGGTGCCCTGTTCCTTGTAATTCACAAATTGTTACTCTCATTGAATAATGGCAGAGGTTAGAGTTTCATACTTCTTCTTCTTTATATGCAAAAAAAAAAGTTTCTACGTAACTGATGAGTTAGGATATTGGGTTAATGGAGTTGCTGTCTATGTGAAGGGCTCATTGTTTGAAACCAGCTCCACCTCTCTTACTTTATGTATATCTTTTCTAAAATTTGGCGATTAGCATAAGGAATGCTATGTAGAATATCTGTGGTGTCAAGCATTTCCCCTGCCCTATGTCTTTTGTGCTATAGAAAGTTGTTCTGTATTTTTAAGTGCCTTTAAGGCACACTGTACAACCTCCCAGGCAGCCAGACACACACACATGCGCGCGCGCACACACACACACACACACACACACACACACACACACACACACACACACACACACGTGCCAAAAGTACATGTCCACTAATTTTCTTGGCACTTACCTGTACCAGGATTTATTTATTTATTACAGTTTGATAACCGGGATAGTCCACTGGGCCTGGAAGAGCCCATTTTCAGTGGAGGCCCAGGGAGAAAACCTCCACAGGATAGAGACAATTTACACTAGTTGTACTAATGTAAATAAACTAATAGAACAGTGAAAAATGCAGAGATAATATACAATTTGTTAAAAAAAAACAAACATTTGTAATCCTAGGTAATGATTTACACAAGTGAGATTCATGTAGTCTAAACATATTAAAAGTACAGGCATTTCAGATGAAAAAAACACATAAGTCAAACATTTATGTAAAGGGGAAAAAAAAGCTTGTTTTTTTATAAGTTAGAAATATGAGGAGAAGACAGAGCGAAGAAGATGAGGTGAAAGACGTAAAAGGTGACATATAGTGGAGAAAGGGAGTGGGTTGGAGGAAGTTTATGAGGTATAGGGTAAGAGAGGAAGTAGAGGCAAAGGGTAAGAGAGCACAGTGATAGAAGGTTGAGGTATATAGTGTATGGGAGATGATGTTGGGGTACAGGAACATTCTCACTTTGAAAGGAGGTGAGATTGGAGAAGAGTTTTGAAGTTTGAGTGGCTCTGAGTATTAAGAAGGGTGGTAAGGAGAGAATTATTTTAGCTGGGGAGCAGGATAATAGTAGGTGGCCAGGGGATCGACGAGATTTGTATATGTTTAGAAGATTGTGGTTTTCTGATCTTAGAGAGCGGTTAGGAATGTAGGGGTTTAAAGAGGTGGACAGAGAAGGACAACTAGAAGGTTTATGAGCTTGTGAGCAGTGGTAAGTCTAAGGAGTTTGAGGTAGTTAGGAAGTTCAAGCTATTTCAGGGAGAGGTGAGAGAGGCAGTGATGCGATGAGTTTCTGGAGTTGGTGGCAAATTTTGGATATAATTGTAACAGGCTTCCAACTTGGCCGGTAAGCCTAGCTGGGTGAACATGACCTTTTGGCTGTGTTCATAGTGTTACTTTACACAGCCGAGAGATTCTGAGTTGAACACCAGCATAAATGTCTTACTGCAGGTATATATGGAGGAGGCTACATGGCTAATTAGCAAAGGCAACTCTCCCAGAATGCCTTGTTAGCATAAACATGGCTACAGAGACAGCCCCACTACAGTGCTGCACATGTTTGTGCTAAAGCACTGTGGTAGCCCTGTGAATCGGAAATGATTACTGCAAGATGTACATGTCTTGTGTACAGCTTGCGGTAGGGTGTACCCCTTGTTTTAACCCATGTTGTTTGTTTGCTGTGTCACAATGCATACAAGACATGTTTCTTTCTGGGCCTCCATTTCAAATGAGCCTAGCTCGAAAAACATTCCTAGTTAACAAAACCACTAAAGATCTGTTTTTAAGCAACTGCAGAGAGTTCTGCCATGTTGTAATATTGCAGATGTTTTTCGTGTTTCACTGTTGCAGTCATTACATTTGGGTAATCTGCTGGCAGGTTGCCCTCAGTCGGCGTGAATTCCAAAGTCTTGGGTCCTGTGTCAGTTGCTGTCTCCTCTTCCATGTCGTCAGGGGTATAAAACAAGCAGCCGGTGCCATTTTCTTTTCTCTTTCTTGCCACACGGTGCCCGAAGCAGAAGCATTTCGCAAGTGCCGGTCGGCCGACTCCTGAAATATTCGAGTTTGAGTTTCAGAACCGAAGTCTTCACTAAAGCTATGTACCCCGTTGGGGAAACTTTTTTCTTGCTCCATACTGATGTCAGAAAAAGTTAATTGTATTAATTGTGGGAAGCAAATACCTCCATAAGGATTTCCATTTATACTGTATTCCATGCCTAGGCCCTGATCACAGCGTGCCTGGCTGTCAGTTTTGTGCTAGATTTAACCAACGCACTATTAAGCGTCTGCATATTTTTGCCTCAAAGTATTTTGGAAACAGATTTAACTACCCAGAAATGTCATCTGATAGCAATCAGACTACCCCAGTACATTAAAAACACAAAGAAAAGGACAGAGACAGACAGTCGAGGTCCAAAACTGACTAAGCTTTTCCTAAACCAGTCGCCGGTTCGCCGGTACTCAGTGAGGTGCTTTCGCAGCCCCTGATACCTGCTACTTTCGAGTCAGACCCCTACCGAGACCCATGTGGAGCCCGGCACGCGGCGAGATACTCAAAAGTATTGGACCCACGGATGTATCTCCCTCGGATGGGTCTGGAGCCGCTAAGCAGGCACTGGCTTCTGAGGGTGTATTCAGGCCTCAACATTTTTATATCAAACTGACGACGGCTGCAAAACCAAAGACAAAAGCAACTTCTAAAACTAAAAAACCGACCCATGAGCCTCGTGCACAGGCCACTATGCCTAAAAAACAGATGATCAAAATGGCTGAAGACCTTATTACCTTGATCAGGGATTCCCATCCCCCTCCTGATAAGAGGCCTAGGCAAGACACTGATTATGAATCTTCAGATCAGGTTTCTATTTCTTCTGATTCCTCTTCTGATCAGGAATTATCTATACCGCCCGATGAGGATTCTGATGCAGAGGAGTCTATACCATCTGCATCTCCTCCTGAGGATTATTCTTTTGGAGAAACCTTGCATACTTTGAGGGAGTATTTTCACTGGGAGAGTCAAGATTTCTCAGAATCAAAAAAGATGTTCAGGAATTTCCTTCTTCTCCCTCAGCACAAGCCTTTAGCCATACCCCCTCTTTTTAGACATTGTGGATGATGTGTTTTTGTAGTCAAGCTTGTCCCCTGACTCCTTGCCTCCAGCTCCCAGCAAGCCTGATAGATATTACAGGGTCCCTGACTCTCACAAATTTTTATTTAGAAACCCTGCTGCTGATCCTGAAACTATTTCACAGGGTCCAAAGGGAGCTAAGGCCTCAACAGCAAAAATTCCTACCCACTCTGACGAGATTCAAGGGCACTGGATAGATGGGGGAAAAAAGGTTTATACATCTGCAACCTTTGGCAATTAGGGCCTTAAAATGCCAGTTTCATATGCTCAAGTATCAGCAACATGTTATGGGATTGCTGAAACAGAAAATGATGTTTATTTCTGAATGTGCAGAAAATAAAGAATTGCAGAAATTATTGCATGCAGCTGAACACTGCGGTGGTGGTGCTGCGGTAGCGTTGTCGCCTCACAGTAAGACGTTGTCCTGTTCGATTCTCAGCTAAAGCGTCTTCTGTGTCGAGACGTGCGTGAGTGGGCATACCTTTGTTGAAGGTTGTGTGCCAGGGCTGGCAACTCTGCACGTAAAAATCTACTACCAATCATTAGCGGACCGGAGTTCTGCTGTGGCGACTCCTAACGGGGAAAAGCCGAAAGACACAACAACAACATTGCATGCAACTGAATAGGTTGGAAAGCATACTTTGTAATGTGGTTTTGATTCCTTAGAGGCCTCCTGCAGGGCCACAGTTACTGGATCTGTGATTAGGAGGCATGCCTGGCTAAAAGAGCAAAATTTGCCTGATCATGTTAAAGCTAAATTACTGGATGCACCCTTACAGCATGATACTCTGTTTGGTATTAAGGCAGAAGAGGTTTTAAAGAAAATGGAAGACAAAGCTAAGTCTATGCAAACTGTAAAAGACTTCTTACAAGTGCAGCCACCAAGATTCAGTAGACACTGGCTTACAAAAAATTGGTCCTTTCCTGTGTCAGACAAAGCTCAAAGGGGCAAATCCAGACGCCCTAAGGGTTCCAGATACCAGGCACAAGATTCTTACAGGTCAAAGCAATAGGGTGCTTCTACCTCCAAAGCTGGAGGAGATAAAGTGCAAACCTACAGAAAACAATCCCAATGACTTCCCTCTGCCTTCACCAAGCACTTACCTTTTGGCAGCACCCTTAGGGGGAAAATTAGCACTTTTTGCTCAAAATTGGCAGTTAATAACCCTGGACAAGTGGGTGCTAAAATAGTATCACAGGGATACTGATTTCATTTCCATACTCTGCCAATGGCAAACGGTTGGCTGGATCTGCCAAAAAATCAATGGGCAGAGGCACAGAAACAGGTTATGTCCCTCATGGATATGGGGGCCATTCAGCCAGTACCAGAACAGGAAAAAGGACAAGGTTTTTACTCTACTGTTCTTGGTACCCAGAAAGGACAAGGCCTGGTGGCCAATACTGGATTTATCTATTTTGAACACATACCTGGACATTCCAAAATTCAAAATGCTGACTTGGCAGCAGCTTCTGCCCATGCTTGGCTGGTGACATTAGACCTAAAAGAGGCATACTTGCATGTCCCAATAAGGCAATTGTGCAGAAGATACCTCAGATTCAAGGCTGGCTTAATGCATTACCAATTCTCTGCACTGCCCTTTGGCTTATCCAGCCCAGGGACTTTACAAAGTGCCTGGCACCAGTAATTGCTTTTTGCAGACAAAGAAGTATACACATATATTCTTACTTGGACGATTGTCTCATTCAAGCAGAGAACAAGGACATTCTTCTTCAACACCTGGCATTTGTGAAAAGGCTTCTAACATGCCTAGGGTACACAATAAACGAAAAGAAATCACAACTGGTACCCTCTCAAAAGATGACATCCCTGGGTGCAAGCTTGAATACAACTGCCCAGATGGCTTACCTCACGCGAGACAAACAAAGGCAACTGACTACTTACTTCAAACAACAAAAACCCAGTTATCTGCAAGACAAACTCTGCAGGCTTTGGGCTTTATGGCATCCTGCATCCTACTGATTCCATATGCAAGACTGCGTATGAGGAAACTTCAATGGTACCTAAAAAGTTTATGGAGTCAGTATTGTCACAGTCTGGAAACAATGATTCCTCTCATTCCCTGCCTACAACAGGAGTTTCTATGGTGAGCAAAGGCATGTCACCAAAACATGGGACGTGCCTTCACTCTACCTCTTGCCAGACAAATCTTAACAACAGATGCATCAGATTATGCCTGGGGGGCCCACATGGCAGGAAGATGCATTCAGGGCATATGGACCCCAAAGCAAATGCATCTACATATCAACCAAAAAGAGATGCTAGCTGTTCAAAATGCCCTGACAGCCTTCAAGGACTTACTTCATCCAGGACAACTACTGATAAAGACGGACAACGCCACGGCTATGTGGGGGCATGTACTCGTACCCCCTTTGCAGATTAGCCATGGCACTGTGGGACACAGTTTTGACTTACCAAATACTACTTCAAGCTCAATTCCTGCCAGTAAAACAAAATATTTTAGCAGACGATTTAAGCAGAAACTTTATGGACCCTCACGAGTGGAAACTAGATCCACAAGTCTTCAGCATGATAAAGAAATGGGGGAGCCCAGGCATAGATCTATTTGTCTCTCCTCAAAATTATCAATTGAAAAGATTCTGACTTATCACAGACAAGTATGGAAAGTGGATGCCCTATCCTTCAGCTAGAAAAACAGTTTACGCCTTTCCTCCTCTGCCTCTTCTTCCCAGGGTCCTACTAAAAGTCAGACAAGAGAAACCAAAGATGATACTAATTGCCCCGGACTGGCCCCGCCAATACTAGTACCCAGTCCTAAAGAACTTGTCTCAATACCCAGCTTAGACCTTACCTCAACCTCAACTACTGTCCCAGCAGAACAATCAGATCCTGCACAATCAACTTACTGAACCTGGCAGCATGGCTGATCATGTCGTTATACAAACAACAACTCTCAGTAAAGCTGTGGTTGATGTCATTTTGGAAGCCAGAAGGCCTAGTACTAGAAAATCTTATGCTGATAAATGGAATAGGTTCTGTGCTTGGAATCCAGCACAAGGAACTGATACAGCAGAACCAAATATTCCTTGGATATTACAGTACTTGACTGAGATGCTTGACAAATGCCTGTCTTTTTCATCAATTAAAATCCATGCCTCTGCCATTTCGGCTCATTACAATGCAGAGCCACCAATCTTTTCTCATCCTTTTACTAAAGCAGTATCTTAGAGGAGCCAAAAATTTAAGGCCTCTTAGAAGATCACCAATACCTGCATGGGACCTCAATTATGTGTTAGAAAAGCTCACCCTGCCTCCATTTGAACGAGCCTCTACAACTGCTGATATAAAGTTCTTATGGAAAACAGCTCTGGGCGGCCATGGTGGTGCAGTGGTTAGCATTGCCGCCTCACAGCAAGAGGCTCTCCGATTCGATCCTTGGCTGGGGTGCCTTCTGTGCGGAGTCTGTATGTCCTCCCTGTGGTCGCGTGGGTTTCCTCCGGGTGCTCCGGTTTCCTCCCACATCCCTAAAGACATGCTGTAGGTGGATTGGACACTCTAAATTGGCCCTAGGTGTGTGTGTATGTGTGCATGTGTGTGCCTTCTGTGGAAGGTTGGGCGCCGGGCTGGCAACTCGACACCGTAAAACTCCAATGCCAATCATGAGCGAACAGATGATCCGCTGTGGCGACCCCTAACTGGGAAAAGCCGAAAGAAGAAGATGATCATGGAAAACAGCTCTGCTACTAGCAATTACTTCAGCAAGAAGAGTCTCAGAGCTACAGGCCATCCTGGAGCCTTTTATCATATTTTACCCAGACAGGTTGTCTCTGAGGACAAATCCTTCATTTATGCCTAAGGTGGTTTCCAGTGTGGCTCTTAACCAAACTATTCAATTGCCAACCTTTTATCCAAATCCGCAGAACAAGGGGGAGAGAATTCTGCATTCCTTGGACGTACACAGACAGCTAGATTCTACTTGAGCAGGACTAAAGCTGTAAGAAAAACTGACCAATTACTAGTGATATATGCTGCAGAATCAGAAGGAAAGGCTATTTCAAAGCAGACTATTTCAAAGTGGATAAGCCACTGCATTCGTTTCTGCTACTTACACCATGGCAAACCTGTGCCCAGGGGCATTAGGTCTCATTCCACCAGAGCTGCAGCTACTTCAGCAGCCTTTCTCAGAGGAGTACCAACCAAAGATATTTTAGAGGCTGCTACTTGGAGTTCTGTTCACACCTTTACAAAGCATTATCATTTGCCTCTCCCAGGGCAGGCTTTGCCACTGCAGTTCTGCAGGGCCTTATAGCTGCACCCAATGCTGTTTAGCCCCACTTTCCCATCCACAGCTTTGGAATTCTACCCAAATGTAATGGACTGCAACAGTGAAACACAAAGAACAATAGTACAGTTGTGTACACTTACCATAAATGTAGATGTTCGAATGTATTCACTGTTGCAGTCCAGGTTACCCGCCCGCCATCCCCCTTTCATTCTGGAGTTTCTTTCCTTCTCTATCTTCTAAACCTATGTGGTGTATTTGCTTGTAGATGAAGGTAAAGTTTGTATTGATGCATGTATATATAGTTTTATATATTTTATATATATATATATTTGCTCCCTTTTTGGGGGCACCTGACATCTGGGGCAAGAAAAACTAAAGAAAATGGCGTTGGCTGCTTATTTTATACCCCTGACAACCTGACGTCATGGAAGAGGAGACAGCAACCGATGCAGGACCCAAGACTTTTGAATTCAGGCCGACTGAGGGCAACCTGCCAGCAGATTACCCAGATGTAATGACTGCTACAGTGAATACACTCTAACATCTACATTTATGGTAAGTACACAACTGTACTTTTCTCAAATGCATACTTGATTATTTCACCATGGATGCTTTGCAGAAAGCTGATTTGACTGACTGATTTAGTTCAGCCTACCCCTCTAATATCGTATAAGTAAGAGAAGGCACAGAGTGTAAATGTCCACATTGCTGAGTCCTAGAGGTGCTGCATTTGATTAACTTTAACTTTTTAATAGATACCTTTGGCTCATTTGCTGTGTCTGCTTTCTGTAAGTCTGACATATGAATCATTGATGTAGAGCTGGTGCAGTGCAATATGATTAGTGGTTGAAAAAGGCAAAGCAGAATGTCAGTGAGGGTAATGTTAAATGAGAGAGCTGAAATAAGCATTGTTTAATGCCTCAGCTGCCCATCTGGTAGAAACCTACGCAAATGTGAGCTTAATTACTGCGTGAGGAGAAAATTATCAGCTTAATTACTGTAGTTCTGCCTACTGTCTCTTTTATGCTTAAATCATATATTATGTAACCCCCCCCTCCCCCTTCAGCCGACACACATCCCTTGATACTTGGCAAATCATAAGGACTGCCAGCCAAAGTCTTGGGCAAGATGTTCACTCACTCAAGCTGAAATCCAAATCTAAATTGTTACTTCAAATACTTTACTTTATACCATCCTGACACTCGCAGGAAAATTAGATTTTTATAAATATGTGACTAAAAATGTTCATTCACTTTACAGCTGTAGGTCAAGGTCATCAAGTCTTATTGCATCAGCCATCCTTGGAAGGGAGACTGAGAACCTGCCCCATTACAGCATGATTTAAGCTGCGCATGTCCTATATCTGTCTGGTACTACATGCTGTCATGTTTTACAGTGTTGTTCAAGAGCTGCTTGTGCCACACTACAGCATGATTTCAGCTGTGCATGTCACGTGTCCTATAGCTGCCTGGCACTACTTTCTGTCATGTTTTACAGTGTTGCTCAAGAGCTGCTTGTCTGAAAAGTCATTTGTACTTTTAACTGTCTGTATTCAATAGGTTATGTTCTAATTAAGTTATGTAACATTAACAGTAATAGGTAAAGCAATAATTGTTTTTTCAACAAGTAAGCTTTGGTAATCTCTCTGAATTTTCCACCGTGCCAAGTTACTAGAAGCAAAGGAGGTTATTTTGCCATTGGGATGACCATGCAGCATTTTTGGCTTTTTTGAGATTACTGTAGTTTTGAAATAAGCAGAAGGTTAATTGTGACTGCCTCCTCCATGTTGGTGATTTTAGACTGTAATTTACTGTTCATTTAAAGAGTCGGCAAACAGTGTTTATTTGTAAGCCACTTTTTTGTTATCCCCTTGGGTAAATGCATTTTAAGTAATTGTGTGCAGTGTGCACGTATGTATTATTTTTTTCTGTTCAGGTCCTGTTGCTGTATCTTGGCCTTCAGCTGCCAGGCACCCTTCCTACTCCCTCATTGGTACTACCATCCAGTTTTGGGTCTGTTGGTGTAGAAGGAAGGGCAATTGGAAGTCCAGTATTATCCTGCAGATGGGATCCCGTAGCCAGTTGGGAAGGAGAAGTAGAAAGCGGCTTCCTGAAGGTAGATCAGACCACATACATACAATGTCATTCTCTACACGCACTAGACCTTCTTTTTTTTGTTCTGCTCCATTCTTGCCTTATGGCTTCCCTGCCTTCACCCAGTTGACCTGTTTCCATCAGAGTGCCAAGATCCAGACATCTTTGGCTAGGTGAGAGTCCTATGATCCATTTACTCTTCCCATTATGGAGACAGTCAGCTGGTTTGTTGCAGGTCAGTTTACTGGTCTGGTGCAGTGGGCTAGCTGCTGGGGGTGTGCCTTCATATGCTTTCTTAGTTTGCATGCATGCATGCATGTGATCAGTGAGTACTCGCAGACATGTGCTACATGGGTGCATTACCTTGACTCCTAGCAGGAATGTAAAGTGCCAAGTTACCTCCCTTCCTCCAGGATGGGCAAGCCATCAGTGGCTGCTGACTCCCAAACTCCCCTTCTAATTCCTACTAGTGCCCAGGGCACTAATTGAACTAATCTTCAGGCCTTTTTCTTCCCTACCTCTCCAAACATGTTGACACAACACTATTAGGCTAGGCTGGGAATGAGATATGGTCTCTGAGGATGAGCCTTCCCTGAGCCCTAGGGAAACAACGTCTCTTTGGCCATCCCACATATCCAGCCTGTTGAACATTCCAGGCCCTGGCATCCTCCAGGATTCATGCAGTCAACCCACATTGGCACAAGCCCTCCCCCAGGTTATACATGTCCAGCCTCCCTGCCAGCTCATTTAAGTCACCTGAGCTACTATTCAACTCGAGATGCCTGTGCTTTAGTGGAGGCATCAGCTTTCAGTCACCTGGCTGGTTTGTGATTTATATTCATGATATTGGATGTGCATATATATATATATATATATATATATATATATATATATATATATATATATATATATATATATACAGATATATATATATATACAGATATATATATATGTGTGTGTGTGTGTATGTATATATATATATATATATATATATATATATATATATATATATATATATATATATATATATATAAAATTAGCAAAATTAATAGAATATTAGAATATTAAAAGTTTAATTATCATGCTTTTGGATTGTGGGAGGAATCCATAGTATGGGGGGGGGGGGCATTGCCAAAGGGAACTTTCCACATGCAGACTGTACAGAGACAATGACCAGAAGTAAGGATTGAACCCCAGACTGTGGTGATCAAAGATCTTGGCACTGAGTCACTGTGCTGTCCAAGTCTGCACCTGTGTTGTTTCTTTTTCAATATAACATTTAGCTGTTTAATGTTTAGCATATCTGTGTCCTGTATCTTTGATTCTTACCGGGTTAATACATGTAAATAATAAACAATGTCACTTCCTTTCTTCTTCTCCTAACGTAAAAGAAATAAATTAACAATTCAACATGTTATAATAAATAACAAGGTAAAAATGTTTAGCTTTGTGTGTGTGTGTGTGTGTGTGTGTGTGTGTGTGTGTGTGTGTGTAAATAAGCATGGCTTTGAGTAGCTGTTGGTTTTCTTAATTTTTCAAACACATCTCTCAAAGTATAATTTGCTGGCAACATTGTTAGTACTAGTTAATACGATACAAAAGTGCAGGTCAACACCACGATGAGTAAAACAAACCTTTATTAACAAAAATATGAGCGCTTTCGCATGCCCACAGCTGCACGCTTCTTCAGATGAATATCTTGATGAATATATTGTTAGTACTAGTTGTTATCGTCCGTTATTTAAAACTAATGTTATCTAGCTGTAAGGATAGTAGGTGTTTTATAACCAAAGTTACAAGTATGTTAATGTATTTGGTATTTGTAGTGGTATGGGGTAGGGGTGCAAAAGTTGTCAGGATGAGAATTCAGTACAGAATACAGTGATGTTCTCAATGTGATGTTTTTCATTAGACTGTTTAAAAATGCCCTCCAGTGTTTTGTAAAGCACATTCTTAATAGGCTGAATTGTGCTCATCAACCAGTGTTGTTAATATAAATCCTGAAATTCCTTGCAGCTACTAAACAGGCATTAAGATCTGTGGTCATATGAGCGAGTAAGAGTAGAGCTTTTATAAGTGGTTATTGTGTACTGTAGTGTTTTTTTTTTGTTTTTATCAAATGATTGCTTCTTAAGTACAATTAGTCCGAAGTAAACTACTGAACTAGCTTAAGTAAACCATTGATTTTGCCCACCCATTGTTCATGAGAATTACCCTTAAGCTAACTTGTGTTTTGTTTAAAAAGCTACTTCATCCTTCACATCTGATGCCAGACCTGCTGTCACCAGAGGTGTTTTTGTACCTTATTGCCTTTCTACCTTACCAATCCTATAGCCTCCTGTATTCCGTGAGCTGCAGCCTTGCTGGATACTTGGAACATGTCCTACTTCAGTGTTTCCTGTTTTTGACTTTGTAACCCCTGACTCGCTCAGCACTGTCATCTGTAATCTGTCCTTAATTGATTTCCATCCAACAGCGTTTGCCTTTATTTTCTACTCTCTTATTGGCAGCATTTTTGCAACTAACATTGAAACTGTTTTACAACCTGAAGACATTCTGGAGCACCATTGGGTCTAGGAGGTCTGCCCCATTGATTTATTTCAATAAAGGTAGAAAGCATGTTCTTGATGCAACAAATGTGGTCACTGGTCTTCCCCCTTACACCCACAATGCATTAAGACTTCTAAATCTGCCGTATTTTGCATTCCTAAAAGGACTACTTTGTAGATCCTATGCTTTTTGTCTGTACTTTTCTATAAACCTGAAACTGTTTTCCTTTAGGCTTTATGCTTTCTCTGATGTACTGTACTCTTTTACACAAAGTCAGTCTGCCCTCCTTTTACATTCTGCCCTCCTTTTACATTCTGCCTCTGAGAATGATCATTTTTTCTTATGTGAAAGTTTTCCACAACATTTTCAACCCCACTTCTCATGATTTAAAATGATGACAGGTGCTCATAGTTAACATGCATAGTACCCATCTCACTATTGAGAGGGAAATGGCCTCTGACTGTTATGTTAAAACTCACTGTACCACTAATACTGTTTAACAGTGAGAAAAATGGTGTGGGGAATAGGATTATGTACATGATTATATAATGAAAAGATGCAGTCTGTGCTTAATGAGATTTAAATGAGCACTTCTGAAAGCATTCATAGATGTAGGTCGCACTAGGTGCACAACAAGTTGTACATAACTGTAAGGATAAGAAACACACAGGAGTTTGTGGAATTGAAATGAACAAAGGTGCTTGGCGCAGCATCATTTGTGTGGCAGCACTTATTGACTGTAAGCACTGCTACCTTTCACCTGGTAGTGCTACGCCACGTCAGGAGTGAAAACCGGTGTCAGCAGTGTATTGCTTACCAGCAGCTAGTAGACTCTTTTTTTTTCAGGTAGACAGAGATATTACACAGGCTTTTGGTGATGTACGTTTCCACAGACTTGAACGGAAGGAATGTGTGACCTTCCTGTATCGGTGTACACTGTTACTATAGTAGCTACAAGAGCATTCAGAGACAAATGGGACACATTGGCATGTCCTCTGCCTGCAGATTGCTCAGTACCTTTGTTCATCCATACGTGGAGGAATATGTCTGTTCTCCCACCACACCATGGGAGTGATTTCTCTCTCAGTAAGAAGGGGTTATTGTTCTGTCATCTGCCAGGTGATGTGCAATGTGCAGGGATTGACAACCAGAGTGTCGGCACAGCACCCTGGAAGTACCCATGATTCCAACATCTGGCATACAGGTCATTTGTAGTATGAATTTCACTAAGCCAGAAATCACAAGGCTACCTTGTTGGTAAATGCAGACACTGCACACTATAACATAATTATAACATAAAGGGCCAAAGACTATGCGTACTTGTGTTATTTCCTCAGTGGTTCACATTATGTAGTTTACTCACTGGAGCCCTGGTTGGTGATGCCCATATGGCACCCACACAGCTAGGACAAAATGTAGTGTAACACTGTTCGTGCACAAATCAGAAGTATTGGAGGGTGTGGCTTTGGCCTGTTGAAGGCACTGTTTCACTGCCTGGATACATCTAGGAGAGGTAGTGCATTACACCCCTGCATTGCCTGCACGATGTTTTTGTAGCGTGCAGAATGCAACATAATTTGATAGCTAGGAGGCATGCAGGACAGTCTTCTCTCCTGGGAACCTCTGGACCCACCACAGCAGTCTGTGTTAGTGCCACTGCACCATCACCATCTGGCAATGACAGGCCTAAAGATGTAGAGCAGCAGCTGCACCTGCACTGCCAGACAGCTATGAGCAGAGTAGAGTAGTGCCTAGTGTAGCTGTGTGGACCAGTGGAATTTGTCACACAGAGCAAACATGATGCTTGCAGTGTTGGAAACTATACTGGGCAGCACATGGTGTCTATGTGACCAGAGGCAGAGAAGAAAGTCTTGTAGAAAGGGTAGTTTGTCGTATGTAGTGTATTGCAGTGAAGGGGTATGACACTACAAGAATGTGATGGTGAGAGGATGCCACCTTGATCTGGAGCCACTTCTATTGCTTGATGTGGCATGAATAGAAGCCCCCCATAAAAAGGCTACTGGCGTACCATGGGAGTAGGATCTATATGGAGTGTGCTAGTGAGGTATCCTGCCCTGGGGGATGGCAAGTGACTCTGCCTTCAAAATGGGGTGGTGGCATGAGATATTTCTAGACTTGCATGTACAGATTGTATGTTGTGTGATGTCTTCCCAATATGACCACCCAAGGAATCTATTCACTCCTCCCCCCCGATCATAGTCAACATTACTGTATGGGGAGGTGATGATAACACTTACAATCTTCCCCAAGGAGGTGAATATGGCAGTGATGTGTGCTGCCATAACTCTAGGGAGACCTAGTCTAGCGTCGTCTCTGGACTCCATACCCCTCATCAAGGTGTTGGATCATATCCAAATGGAAGCCATGCACCATACCAGTCGTCTCCATGCCATCTTTGGTAATAGCAGACTGTATTTGAATGATAGTCCTGTACGTCTGGTCATTGAGCCCTAGCAGCACTTGTATGTCGGGGGCCAGCCATGGGGTGTGATGTTGCTGAGAACCACTCCTAGGCAGGCGTGTAGTTACACTTTGGATGCAGTATTCTCCTCTGCTGCTACAACCGTGGGAGGGCCGAGTTGATGCTTCTAGTCAGGGGGACCCCCCCCCCCCATGGCTAACAGTGAGTGCTCATGCTGTACAACTTGTAGTAAGTTGTGGATGAGACTATACGTACACAGTGGTTGGGGGGACCCTGTAGGAGACAGATGGTCATTGCCTGTGTGTCATCTTTCTGTGAACCTGTTTGTGTAGTAGCATAGTTTTCGGACGCGTTATAGTTGTTGGTATCAGCTTGTTGTCCATATCCAACTGTACATCCTGTGAATAGACAGTGTGAGACACAACAGAGTGAATCTGAAGACCCATACTGTGTATGTGGCTCTGTGCAGCGCTTGCAAACAGTGGTTTGGAATATGTAGCTATAGAACATATCTCCATTGCAGTTCCTGTATGCCTACACACCCCATGCACATATAAGAAACATAGGCACTGGTATTTGTGGCTTGTTTGTACCCTGTGTGTGCACAGCTGCTGTGTACAAATTTTGTATGTTTACTAGCTTGGTTCATTTCCTTCTGAGACAAGTGAGGACTGACCATTTCCAAGCCTGTGTTCACTTATTCAAGTATGATATATGTGCTTTCTTCATCTGAATGTGGGGACAACAGGAACTCCTCCTTGTTACTTAGATATGCACTGGGTAGTGCCCCCCCCCATGCTGCATGCTTTCTTGCAGGGTTGCATGACTGTGTCAGTAACATGCTTGTGACTATTTGCATTTCTGTCCACAAACAGCATTGATATAGTTGACCCATGTCTCCCAGATGCTGTACAGTAGAGGCCGGTAGGCATCTCCTATCTCCATTAGGCATTATTCATGGGTCCTTAGTGTCATTCCCAGCTTAGCTGAAGTTGTTTGGTGTCTGTCATGTGCCCACTCTTGAGGACATGATGACGCCTTTGAAAACAAGATGCGCAGCTGAAGACTGGTGAGTGCTAGGGATAGCAGGTTACAGTTACAAATGGTGAGTTGCCATAGGTATACTTAATGGTACAAGTTTGGACATGAATGGGAACACAGTAGGATCCACAGATATGTGGTGCTGCGAGTAATGAGTACTTCATTCACTGATTTTGCCCCCAAGACCAGTTGTGTGGACAGGCATGTACATGCATACATCTTGGATGGCTACCACTTGAAGGCCCTTAATGCTATGTGGGTGAAGTGCAGGCTTCACAGGCAGAGTAGGTAGGGGACAGGTAGGAGTCACAGGTGATGGTAGGCTGCTTGGCAGCATTGTTGAGGTTAAACATGCGGAGGCCCACAGCAGGTGTACCCACACCATATGCACACAGCACCTCTGTGGAAGACATGCAGGATAATAAAGGGGTAGGCAGTCCTGAGAGTGGCCTCTCCTTCCAGCTGTATATTTTATTTATGGGCTGTGTGCAGGTAAAAGTAGGAGGTAAACATAATGCCAATTCATACATATTCCTTTAAACTCTGTTATAAGGCAGGGCGTGACATGTATAATACACTTGAGAAAGAAGTCTTGTTAAAGTATTGCAGAATATTTTTTACCCCTCTTAGGTCTGTGTCCTCTTTAAACTCTTCTTCTCTGCCGCAGTAAACTTGCTGTAACCTGCTGCATTGCTGCTACTGCTGATGCTGTTCCTCTGTCTGTGTCCAAGTTGGCATTAAAAATGACAGCATATCCATTTTGGCTGCAAATGCATAGTAGTTTTGTGCAGTATGTGTTTAGACAAGGGCGAGTTCCATGATTTTATTTTGTTGTTGTTTTTTAATGACTTGCTGTATTTCAGTGAAGTAGATGGGCTATATATCCTTCAGCTACGTTCTGTTGAATGCTGCCAATATGATGTACCGAGGGCTCTTGCATACTTATTGTGTTCCAAAGTAATTCTCCGCAGAGAGTACTTGTTTGAGTTAATGTGAGCAAAGCTATTCTACTCCTGCTACACAGCCAGTTTAGGGAACGGTTCTCAGGACCGTGTGAAGGTTTGTGTAGGAAGGTAAATGCTTGGTTTGACGCGGCCAAGCCATTGACTGAATCTCCTGGAATCCCCAAACCCAGTGATTAAAGGAGGTAGCAGTATAATGACCTGCATCATTGCATCCCTTGAAGCTAGCAGTGGGAAGCAGTGCTGGACCTCCCCGAGTGGTATAGCGAGTGTTAATGTATGGGGTGTCTCTCCCCACAAACAGTGTGCCATGTCTCCTTGTTTTTCCTTTGTTTCTCTCTAATATTTTCTCTTCCATAGAATCAATAAGTGTTTGGACAACTGGATACCAGACAGCAGGTGTCTACAATTTGCTGTCTGTTATTAGTATGGGAGCCTTACTTATTAGTATGAGCCTTACTTCTAGCCATCACTTCAGCAAGAAGAGTGTCTGAGTTACAGGCACTAATGGCTGTGGAACCCCTCATGATTTTCCATGCAGACAGGGTTTTCCTCAGGACTAACCCATCAGTTATGCCCAAGGTGGTATCCAGTGTGGCTTTAAATCAATCCATCCATTTACCAACCTTTTTCCCTAATGCTCAGAATAAAGGGGAAAGGATTCTGCACTCCTTGGTCGTGCACAGATAGCTCAGGTTCTACCTTGACAGAACTAAACCTTTCAGAAATCTGACCAGCTGCTAGTTGGCTTCACTACAGGGGCAGAGGGCTAGGCCATTTCAAAGCAAACCATTTCCAAATGTATAGCACACTGCATCCATTTCTGCTACAAACACCATGGAAAACCTACCCCACAGGGGATCAGAACTCATTCCACTAGGGCTACCTCACCCTGTACAGCATTCCTCAGGGGAGTCCATACCAGGGACATCCTGGAAGCTGCAACCTGGAGTTCTGTACACACCTTCACCGAGCATTTCCACTTTGTTTTCTAAATCTAGAGCTGGATTTGCCACAGCAGTCTTACAAGGCCTGCTAGCCAGCCCCAATATTTCTTGGCTGCCTCCACCCTTCCTCAGCTTTGGGAATCAACCAAAGTGTGATGACTGCAACAGTGAAACACGATGAACATAGTACAGATGTCCTTCAAGAATGCAACTGCAGTCATAACATGTGGGTTGTCCTGCCTCAGGCAGCCCTCGGTCGGCCGGATTCCAAAGTCTGGGTCCGACGTCGGCTGATGTCGCATTTCTCTCAGACGTCAGAGCGGCTAGAGTACATAAGCATCAGCCGACGCCATTTTCTTCAGTCTTTCTTGCCGTGGTGCCCGAAGCAGAAGCAGTTCGCAAGTGCCGGTCGGTCAACTCCCTGTATTCTACGATACCGAAGTCATCGAAAAAGCTAAGTACCCCGTTGGGGACCTTTTCTTGCCTCAGCCGATGTCAGAAATTACTGAAAAAGTTAACAATTGTCTTTTTTGTGGTAAACAAATACCTCATAAGGATTTCCACTCTTACTGCCTCCCTTGCCTGGGCCCAGACCACTACGTCTCGGCCTGTGTAGTCTGTGCTCGCTTCAACAAGCGCACTCTCAGGCGCCGGGCGGAGTTCGCTGAAGATTTTTTCGGCGATAAATTTGCCTACACCATGCCGTCGGATCTTCCGACATCGCAAACACCCAAAAAGCGAAAAGACCGGGACCGACATCCTCGGCCCGCGTCTACCACCGACTCCACGCCAAAACCTAGCGCGAGTGTTCCGGTTCCCTCTGAGACGGTCTCTCCACCGCTCCGAACTGAAGACACCGCATTACCGACGACTCTGATTCCAGACATTACTCCGACGCCAGTTATAGACTTTCCTCCGGATACCGAAACCGAGGAAATGCCCGAGACCATTGTTGTAGACAAGGTCACTCCTGCACGTGGAGCTGCCAGGCCTCCTATGGTCATGTCTATTTAGGCCTACACTAGGGCTAAGGCAGCCAGCAAAACGAAGCATATTACTTCTAAATCCTTACCTCAGCCGACTCCGGAGACACAAATTATGTCCATGGCTGCTGATTTAATTTCCATGATTAGAGGTTCACAGGCCCGTCCTGAGAGAGCATCCCAGCCTCCTCCTGATAAAAGGCCCCAGGTTGAACCCTCTGACCCTACTCCTTCAGATGAAGACTCTGAGGGCTCTGTCCACTCTGATAGCCAGGAAGAGCTCTTCCAGACTTATGAGGACTCTGATGCAGAAGATTCCATCCCTTCGGCCTCCCCTCCTGAGGATATTTCTTTTGGGGAAGTTCTGCACACCATGAGGGAACATTTCAAGTGGCAGGGTCAGGAATATTCTGATTCTAGGAAACGCCTTAGGACTTTCCTTAAGCAGCCTCAGCACAGGCCCTTAGCTATTCCTCCTGTACTTGATGTTCTGGATGATTTGTATTCTGACTCTAGTGCTACCCCTGATTCTCTTCCTCCTGCTCCAGCCAAGCCAGACAGGTATTACAGGGTCCCAGAAACTCATTCCCATTTATTCAGGGCCCATTCTGCTGATTTGGAAACTATTTCACAGGGGCCTAAAGGAGTTTCAGCCTCCACCTCAAAAAATCCTTTGCCCTCCAACAGGGAAGCAAGGTCATTAGAGATGGGGCAAAAGGTTTACACATCCACTACCTTATCTATGAGAGCTTTAAATTGCCTTTTTCATATGTTACAATATCAGGATTATCTCTTAGAAGATTTACAAAAAACATTAGCTTCTCCTGATCCTTTAGACAGGAAGACTTTGCAGGAAACTGTACATAACACTCAGCGAGTAAGCAATCACTTCCTGCAGTGTGGATATGATGCACTGGAAGCTTCATGTAGGGCAGCTATGACAGGGGCAGTGATTCGTAGACATGCTTGGTTAAAAGATCAACCTCTACCAGATCATGTAAAGCAAAACTTCTGGATGCACCTTTGGAAAAGAACAAGCTTTTTGGTGCAAATGCTAAGGATGTGTTAAAGACCATCGAAGAAAAAGCAAAATCAGTTCAGACTGTGAAAGATTTCCTCCAGGTTCAACCCCCCAGATTCAGTAGGAATTGGCCTTCAAAAAACTGGTCCTTTCCTAATCCAGAAAAGTTTCAAAGGGGTAAGAACAGACGTGGCCGAGGAAGAGGCCAATACAGAGGCCCTTACAGGGGACGACAATGGCAGCCAGGAAACCAAAGAAGTGACGCAGGGGCTGTCCTTCAAGGATGCATCTGCAGTCCTAACAAATGGGTTGTCCTGCCTCAGGCAGCCCTTCGGTCGGCCAGATTCCAAAGTCTGGGTCTGGCCTCGGCTGATGTCGCACTTCACCCGACGTCACTGCGGCAGTCAATTGGGTATAAAGGCATCAGCCGATGCCATTTTCCTGTCTTTCTTGCCGCGCGGTGCCCGAAGCAGAAGCTGTTCGCAAGTGCCGGTCGGTCAGATCCAGTGTTTTCGACTACCGAAGACTTCTAAAAAGCTAAGTACCCAGTTGGGGACTCTTTCTTGCCTCAGCCGATGTCAGAAAAAGTAAATAATTGTTTAACTTGTGGGAAACAAATACCTCATAAGGATTTCCACTCTTACTGCCTTCCTTGCTTAGGCCCAGACCACGACGTAGCAGCTTGTCTAGCCTGTGCTTCCTTCAACCGACGGACACTTAGACGTCGGTCGGAGTTTGCGGAGGAGTTTTTTGGTCCCGCTTTTGCCTACAAAATGCCGTCGGAGACTCCGACTTCGCATTTAGCTAAAAAGCGTAAGGAAAAGGACCGACACTCGCGGTCCGCGGTTTCAGCCGAAACCACGGTTAAGCCAACCGCGAGTGTCTCGGTTTCGGCTGAAACCGAGTCCTCGGTTCTTCCTTCGGCCGAAAACATTCCTCCTGCAGCCGAGGCCTCACACAGCATGGCTGAATCTGCTACTGAAATTTCTCCTGCTGTAGCAGGCACCCAGGATTTATCCGTTACTATTCCTTTGGACATATCTACTCCTGCACGTGGAGCTGCTAGGTCCCCTGCATCCATGTCTATCAAGGCTTTCTCTAGGGCTAAAGCAGCTAAATCTTCTAAGGCCTTGCCTTCTAAAACCCCCTCACACAGGCCTAGCTCTAGTTCCCAAATGCTTAGCCTGGCAGAGGATCTCATTTCTTTGATCAGGGGATCCCAACCTCACCCTGACAGGGCCTCTCATCTCCCTCCAGAGAAGAGGCCTAGAGCAGAGCCCCCTGAACCCGTTTCTACGGATTACTCTTCTGATGATTCAGAAAACTCAAATCCTCCTGAAGGCCCTTATTCTCCATATGAGGATTCTGACGCAGAAGACTCCATTCCTTCTGCCTCTCCTCCTGAGGAATTTTCTTTTGGGGAAACCTTGCATGCTATGAGGGAACAATTTCAATGGCAGGGCCAGGATTTTTCAGATTCAAGGAAACGGCTCAGGACCTTTTTGCATTTACCACAGCATAGGCCTTTAGCCATTCCTCCAGTACTAACAGTTGTGGATGATGCATTCAATGATGCTTGTACTGCCCCGACTCTCTTCCTCCGGCCCCTGCTAAGCCCGACAGATACTACAGGGTCCCGGACACACATTATCACCTGTATAAGGCTCCTATTGCAGATCCTGAAACTATTTCTCAAGGCCCCAAAGCTGTAGCAACTACCAAAAACCCCCTCCCCTCTGAAAGAGAATCTAGAGCATTAGAGAGATGGGGTAAAAAAGTTTATACTTCTGCTACTCTTTCGGCTAGGGCTTTAAACTGTCAATTCCACATGATTCAGTATCAGGAATTTTTGTTAGATCAGTTAAATAAAAAACTATCCTCTCCTGAAGCTATAGACCGTAAGTCCCTTCAGGATTTGGTACATAACACTCAGCAGGTCAGTAATCATTCCTTAAAATGCGGCTATGATGCACTGGAGGCTTCCTTTAGATCAGCTATGACTGGTACAGTGATCAGAAGACATGCATGGCTAAAAGAGCAATCCTTACCAGACCATGTAAAGTCAAAGCTCCTGGATGCACCTATGGAGAAACTCAGTTTGTTTGGCTCCCCTACACAGCAAGTGTTAAAGAAGGTGGAGGAAAAAGCAAAATCTGTCCAAACAGTCAAGGACTTCTTACAGGTCCAGCCTCCTAGGTTTAGTAGAAATTGGCCTTCGAAGAATTGGTCCTTTCCAGACACCAGAGCACAGAGAGGCAGAAATAGGCGCTCAAGAGGCAGAGGTCAACCCAGAGGCGCCTACAGAGGACGTCAGTGGCAGCCTAACAACCAGAGAAGTACAGCCACAGATCCAGCTACTACCACTTCCACAGGACAGTCACAGTGACTTGGCTCTGATACCGCCTACCAGGGAACAACTGGAAGCACCCTTAGGCGGAAAGCTAGCCTTATTTTCAGTAAACTGGCATTACATTACAGGAGACAAATGGATTTTACAGACAATAGACAAAGGTTACAGGTTTCACTTCCATACTCTACCAAGGAAGAGAGGAATGCCAAACCTACCACCAAACCAAAAGACAAACGCTCTAGAACAAATCAACCACTTACTAAGGATGAGAGCTATAGAAAAGGTACCGGCTATGGAACAAGGACAAGGATTTTATTCCAGACTTTTCCTGGTGCCAAGAAAAGAAAACCAATGGAGGCCTATTCTCAACCTGTCCGCTCTCAACACATATCTCATTGTTCCAAAATTCAAAATGCTGACCCTACAGCACCTTCTTCCCATGCTGGGCAAGGAGGCTTGGCTGGTGACTCTAGATCTCAAGGAGGCATACCTGCACGTCCCTATTCGACCAGATTGCAGAAGATACCTCAGATTTCTTGCAGGATCAGAGCATTATCAATTCTTAGCATTGCCCTTTGGCTTATCTACTGCGCCCAGAGTATTCACGAAATGCCTGGCATCAGTAATTGCTCATTGCAGGCTTCAGGGAATTCAAATTTATCCATACCTGGACGACTGCCTGCTACAAGCGGACAACAAGATCAAATTAACAAAAGATTTGGAAAAGGTTATTCACCTACTGCAGGCCTTGGGATACACAGTCAACATAAAAAAGTCAAGGCTGGTACCATCCCAAAGGATTACATTCTTGGGTGCAGAACTGGGCACATCAAATCAAATGGCATTTTTCACAGCAGAAAAGCAGAAACAACTACCACTCTATTTCAAGGCGTTAACAAAGCAGAACCAGCTTACAGCAAGGAAAATCCTGCAAGCCCTGGGTTACATGGCATCCTGCATAATATTGATTCCACATGCCAGACTGCATATGAGGAAGTTGCAATGGTACCTAAGGAATTTATGGTCTCAGCACAAGCACAGCCTAGAAACCCAAATTCCAATAATTCCATGCCTGAAGCAAGAATTCCTATGGTGGGCTCAGGCCTGTCAGTTAAACAAAGGACTGCCTTTCCACAGCCCTCACCCAAGCCAGACTATCACCACGGACGCCTCAGGCCTCGGTTGGGGGGCACACATGGCAGACAAGTGTATACAAGGCCTGTGGGCACAGGACCAGCTGAACCTACACATAAATCAAAAAGAGATGCTGGCAGTGAAACAGGCAATTCAGACATTCAGACCGTTTCTTCAACAGGGTCATTTGCTGATAAGGACGGACAACCCCACAGTTATGTGGTATATCAACAAGCAGGGAGGCACACATTCATACCCTCTATGCCGGATGGCAATGGACCTGTGGAATGTGGCCCTGAACCTCAACATTCAGATCCAGGCCTTATTTGTGCCAGGAAAAGAAAATATATTAGCAGATACATTAAGCAGAACTACCACGGATGCCCACGAATGGATGCTGCATCCGGACATCTTCAAAACCATTACAGAGAAATGGGGGCTACCGGAAATAGACCTGTTCGCATCCCCACACAACCACCAATTGAGAAAATTCTGCACAAGGACATACCACCCACTTGCTTGGAAGGTGGACTCCCTATCCTTCAGTTGGGAAAACCTAACAGCATATGCATTCCCACCTCTACCTTTGATGCACAAAGTGCTACTGAAGATCAAAGAGTATCACCCAAGGATCATACTGATAGCTCCAGACTGGCCGAGACAGCATTGGTACCCGCTTCTGAGAAGTATGTCTCGGACACACGCGTGGTCTCTACCTCTAGTTCCTCTGCTGCTAACACAGAACAACTTCAAGATCCTGCATCCAAACTTGAAAACACTGCAGCTAGCTGCCTGGAATCTTACATGAAACAAAATAACCCAGATTTATCCCAGAGGGTTAAAGACATTATCCTGGAGGCTCGCAGACCCTCCACAAGGAAAACTTATTCAGCAAAATGGAAAAGATACCTCATTTGGAGTGCAGCAAAAGGAGAAAATGTATCATTGGCTAACATAGCTAACATCCTGGAATATCTAGCAGAACTTTTCCACAATGGCCTGTCTTACTCCTCCATCAAGATTCATGCATCAGCAATTTCAGCAGAATACAACATGGATCCTCCAGTCTTCTCTCATCCTCTACTCGGGCAGTTTCTGAGAGGAATTAAAAATATAAAGCCTCCAAGGAAGCCACCTCTACCTACATGGGACCTGAACTTTGTGTTGGAAAAGTTAACACTTCCCCCTTTTGAACCAGCAGCAACAGCAGAATTACAGTTCTTATCTTGGAAAACTGCTTTCCTACTTGCAATCACTTCAGCAAGAAGGGTTTCTGAATTACAGGCATTAATGGCAGTACAGCCCTTCCTTATCTTCCATCAGGATAGAGTGTCCTTGAGAACTAACCCTACTTTTATGCCAAAGGTGGTCTCCAGGGTATCATTGAACCAAGCAATCCACCTACCAACATTCTTCCCCAACCCACAGAACAGGGGGGAAAGACTACTGCACACCTTGGATGTACACAGACAATTGCGCTACTACCTGGACAGAACCAAGAACAATAGAAAAACTGACCAGCTTCTGGTAGCATATGCAGCAGGAATGGAAGGAAAAGCAATTTCAAAACAGACAATCTCAAAATGGATAGGAAATTGCATTAGATTTTGTTACTCCTTTCATGGGAAGACAACTCCAGAGAACATCAGACCTCACTCCACAAGGGCTACAGCCACTACTACAGCTTTCTTACGAGGAGTGGCTACCAAAGACATTTTAGAGGCTGCTACTTGGAGCTCCGTGCATACATTTGCCAAGCATTATAATCTGCCTTTATACTCCAGATCCCGAGCAGGGTTTGCAACTGCTGTTTTGCAAGGGATCTTAACTACACCATAATCTTCTTAGTGCCTCCTCCCCCAGTTTGGCTATGGTATGCTACCCATTTGTTAGGACTGCAGATGCATCCTTGAAGGACATAGTACAGTTTTGTACCTACCATAAATGTAGATGTCCGAGAGGTATGCATCTGCAGTCAGGATTACCCGCCCTCCTTCCCCTCTGTGGTACTCCTAGGGTATTTGCCCATCTTGTAGCTAGCTGGGGGAATCTATTATGGTGTATTTGTTTGTATATATGTACATACATGCTTATTTTTTGTTTGCTCTCTACTGTTTGGAATCATTTGCATGTATCCAAATTTAGCCTTCCTAGAGGGCACCTGGCATCTGGGGCAAGAAACACTGAGGAAAATGGCGTCGGCTGATGCCTTTATACCCAATTGACTGCCGCAGTGACGTCGGGTGAAGTGCGACATCAACCGAGGCCAGACCCAGACTTTGGAATCCGGCCGACCGAAGGGCTGCCTGAGGCAGGACAACCCATTTGTTAGGACTGCAGATGCATACCTCTCGTACATCTAC
The DNA here is from genome assembly GCF_019279795.1 of Protopterus annectens. NCBI lineage: Eukaryota > Metazoa > Chordata > Ceratodontiformes > Protopteridae > Protopterus > Protopterus annectens. The sequence continues at coordinate 366,149,442 of NC_056740.1, forward strand.
ATTTATGGTAGGTACAAAACTGTACTTTTCACCTGCCCAACAACCACAAGCTCAATGACTTTCCTCTACTACCGCCTACCAGGGAACAACTAGAAGCTCCCTTGGGCGGGAAATTATCTCTGTTTGCAGAAAACTGGCACAGACTGACAAAAGGACAAATGGATTTTGGACATTATAGACCAAGGGTACAGGTTTAATTTTCATACCTTACCAAGAAAACAAGGCATGCCAAACCTACCACAAAATCAAAGGGCAGAGGCTATCAAGAAAATCACTCTGCTGACTCGAATGAAAGCAATAGAAAGAGTTCCACAACAAGAACAAGAACAGGGGTTTTACTCAAGACTGTTCCTTGTTCCAAGAAAAGAATCTCAATGGAGACCAATACTGGACTTGTCCGCATTAAACACCTTTCTCATAGTACCAAAGTTCAAAATGCTGACTCTACAGCAACTCCTTCCCATGCTGGGCAAGGAGTCGTGGCTGATTACTCTGGACCTCAAGGAGGCATACCTGCATGTCCCTATCAGACACAGCTGCAGAAGATACCTCAGATTTCTTGCAGGGCCAGAGCATTATCAATTCTCAGCATTGCCATTTGGCTTATCTACTGCCCAGAGTATTTACAAAATGCCTGGCTTCAGTAATTGCTCATTGCAGGCTCCAGGGTATACAAATTTACCCATACCTGGACGACTGCCTCATACAAGCGGACGACAAATTGATGTTGACAAAAAACCTGGATTATGTCATACGATTACTTCAAGCTTTGGGATACACAGTCAACTTCCAAAAGTCAAGACTGCAGCCATCCCAGCAAATAATCTTCTTAGGAGCCAAACTAGACACAGCCTCTCAGATGGTTTACCTGACAGAAGACAAGCAAGAGAAGTTAACTCATTACTTCAAAGGTTTAGCAAAACTCACCCAGATGACTGCAAGGAGATTCCTACAGGCCCTGGGTTACATGGCATCCTGCATTCTACTGGTTCCATTAGCAAAACTACACATGAGAAAGCTTCAATGGTACCTAAAAAGCATTTGATCTCAACACAGCAACAACTTGGAGACAATCATACCACTCATTCCATGCCTACAAAAGGAATTCCTATGGTGGGCCTCGGTGAGCCAGGAAAACACAGGTATGTCATTCAAAAAAGCACAGATAACACAGACCATGACTACAGACGCCTCAGACCTTGGATGGGGCACATGGAAGGCAGGTGTATACAAGGACAATGGTCTCCAAAGGAAACACATCTGCATATAAACCAAAAGGAAATGCTGGCAGTAATGCATGCCATCGAGGCTTTTCAACACCAACTCCAGCAAGGCCATTTAATGATACTGACAGACAACACCACTGTGATGTGGTACATAAACAAGCAGGGGGGCACCCACTCTTACCCCCTTTGCAGACTGACAATGCAGCTTTGGGAGAAATCACTGAGCCTAAACATTCAGTTACAATCCCAGTTTGTTCCAGGAAAAGACAATGTGTTGGCGGACAGCCTAAGCAGGAATTTCACAGATCCACACGAGTGGAGGTTACATCCGAAGGCCTTCAGACAGGTCGACATGGGGCAATCCAGAAGTGGACCTATTTGCCTCCCACCTCAACCATCTTCTACCAAAATTTTGCACAAGGACATACCATCCAAAAGCTTGGAAGATAGATGCCCTCTCATTCAACTGGAACTCCCTAGCAATCTATGCATTCCCACCTCTGCCACTGATGACCTCAGTATTACTAAAGATCAAAGCAGAGAAGCCCAAGGGAATCATAATAGCTCCGGATTGGCCAAGACAACACTAGTACCCACTACTACGGAGCATATCTCACACCAGGAGGTGGGCCCTCCCTCAGTGGCCTCTACTTTTTGACTCAACACAATTTCGAAACACTGCATCCAAACCTTCAGACACTGCAGCTAACAGCTTGGGAGATCCCATAAATAATTTCAGCTTATCTCTCTCTAAGGAAGTTCAGCGGATACTAACAGAGGCTCGAAGACCATCCACCAGAAAGGTTTACTTAGCAAAGTGGAAAAGATACAGCAATTGGAATACCAGCAAGGGACATGATGCTTCATTGCTGAACATCCCACTTATCTTGGAATATTTGGCAGATATGTTAAAGAACGGCCTCTCATATTTTTCCATAAAGATACATGCATCTGCTATTTCAGCTAGATACAACACTGATCCTCCTGTTTTCTCTCACCCCTTACTAAGACAATTCCTCAGGGGAATCAAGAACATTAAGCCACCAAGAAAGGCCCCAGTGCCAGCCTGGGACCTCAATTTTTTCTTAGCAAAACTGACTCTACCTCCTTTTGAGCCAGCAGCTTCAGTTGACTTGCAATTTCTCTCATGGAAGACAGCTTTCCTGTTGGCAATTACCTCAGCAAGAAGGGTTTCGGAGCTACAGGCCCTAATGGCAATACCACCCTTTATTATTTTCCACAGAGACAGGGTTTCATTAAGGACCAACCCTACTTTTATGCCAAAGGTGGTATCTAGGGTTTCTCTAAATCAAGCCATTCATCTGCCTGCTTTCTTCCCCAATCCTGAGAATAAGGGGGAAAGACTTTTGCATACCTTGGACATTCACAGACAACTTCAATACTACCTGGACAGAACCAAGGCCAGTAGGAATTCTGAACAACTTTTTGTAGCTTACGCCCCTGCAGTCCAAGGAAAAGCAATTTCAAAACAGACTATTTCTAAATGGATTGGACATTGCATCAGATTCTGTTATTCCTTTCATGGAAAGACTGTTCCAGCCAATGTCAGACCACATTCCACCAGAGCTACAGCCACCTCTACAGCATTTTTAAGAGGGGTGCCTACCAAGGACATTCTAGAAGCTGCTACATGGAGCTCCGTGCATACATTCTCCAAACACTACAATCTCCCTCTATATTCCAGATCCAGAGCAGGCTTTGCTCCGGCAGTCCTGCAGGGTTTGATTGCCACACCATCTCTTTCCTAGTGCATACCTCCTCCCCCAGCTAAGCTATGGTATTCTACCCACATGTTATGACTGCAGTTGCATTCTTGAAGGACATAGTACAGTTTTGTACCTACCATAAATGTAGATGTCCGATAGACATGCAACTGCAGTCGGATTTTCCCTCCCTCCATACCCCTCTATGCCTAGGGTCCACTCCTATCCCTGTTACTCTTAGCTGGGGATATCTGTTATGGTGTATTTGTTTTATTGCTCATTTATTTGTTTGGAATCCTGTTTTTGTCTTCCAATTTGATTACAGCCTTCCTTGGAGGGCACCTGGCATCTGGGGCAAGAAACACTGAAGAAAATGGCGTCGGCTGATGCTTATGTACTCCAGCCGCTCTGACGTCGGAGAGAAATGCAACATCAGCCGACGTCGGACCCAGATTTTGGAATCCAGCCGACCGAGGGTTGCCTGAGGCAGGACAACCCACATGTTATGACTGCAGTTGCATGTCTATCGGACATCTACATTTATGGTAGGTACAAAACTGTACTTTGTGTACACTTACCATAAATGTAGATGTTCGAGTGTATTCAGTGTTGCAGTCCTGGTTAACCTCCCTCCAGCCCCCTGACTTTTCCATTCTTTCCATCCACCCTCTTTTCATAAGTTGGTACTAGGCTATTGGCCCTAGGGCCTATAACGAGCTAAGCCATAACAATTCCCTGGCTATTTCTTCCCACAGTATTTGCTTCCCTGGACCCCTAAATAGCAGGGCGACTGACATGATCCCCGGGGTGAATTTCCTATCTCCCATTCAATCGTCAAGGTTCCTTTTGAAGAGGGCCAAGGAGGCGCTCTGCTTGACATGTATAGGCAGTCGATTCCAGAATATGGGGATACTGTTTTTTGGCCATATCTTATGGCAGTGGTATTTACTTTTTACTGGAGGTGTTCCACACCATGTAATAGCTTCCTATTTTGGAGGCTCCTGACATCTGGGGCAAGAAAAACTGATGTAATGGCGTCGGCTGCATGTTTTATTCCCATGATGACTTGACATCATGGAAGAGGCGACAGCATCCAACACAGAAATCCCAAGACTCTGGTATTCAGGCCGACTGAGGGCTACCTGCAGGCTGATAACCCAAGTGTGATGACTGCAACACTCAATACACTCAACATCTACATTTATGGTAAGTGTACTGTTTGCAGTAGTCAGTTATATGACTGCATTTTCAGCCAGTGCATGTGTGCTAGTTTGTATAAATAAGTCAGTGTTTTACATCTTGTAGTTGTGTGCCCTGTTTTGTCTGAAAAACGTCTTTGGCTCTCTGTATCTACATAGTTAACCATCATTCTGTCGGTAAATACATAAGTAAAGATCTTGGGTCATACTTGCACTGTAGAAAGACACCTATTTATGTTTCTAGCTGGCAGTCAAAAGCAAACCAATAAATACTTTTGGGTTAATTGTTGGCATAATGGTTAAGGTGTTTACCTTACAGACACAAGGTACATGGTTTGATTATTGCCTTTAAGGGGTATCGGTGAGGCGTAAAAATGTCTCACAAGTGCAGCTAGCCTAGTACTTGCCTATGAACCTGTGAACGTTTGTATACTGTTTCTGTTGGGTAATGTACTTTGTTATTTTGCTAATAGATGAAATAATAGCCTGGTTGTCCTGTTGATTTTTTTCTTTAATAGTATAAGTTGTTGTTGTGTCTTTCGGCTTTTCCTGGTTAGGGGTCGCCACAGCGGAACTTCGGTCCGCTAATGATTGGCAGTAGGTTTTTACGTACCGAGTTGCCAGCCCTGATGCACAACCTTCAACGAAGGTATGCCCATTCACGCATGTCTCCACACAGAAGACGCTCTAGCTGAGAATCGAACAGGACAACTTCTTACTGTGAGGCGACAATAGATGCTTTTTCCAGCAACACTGAAATAGGGGAGTTTTGGTTGGCATAATGATTAAAATGTTTGCCTCATAGACACAAGGTGCAAGCTTTGATTTTTCAGCTTTGAAAAAAAATTACTAAACTTAAAAGGACCAAAAGGCAGCTAGCAAAAAAAATATTTAGGTAGAGTGCTTAAAAAGGTAAGCTTCTGGTATGTAGCAGATGTACAGGTTTATATTAAGCTTATAGCTAGAGAGCCATTAAAAGTTTTAGCCACATTGCTCTTGTAGTGATTTAAGGAAGAGTAGTTCCCTTTGGCTAGAAGTTCATTCACATTAATGCAGACCATGAATTTGTGGTTACCCATCCAAGTGTTGAGGTTGGCATTCAGGGAGGTACTTTGTGCAGGGAGGAGTCTATTCCAAAGGTGGGTAATGCTTTAGATAAAGCTGAAGGTGCAGCAGTTTTTATAGACAAAGGTTTATTCATAGGCTAATGGCCCAAGAGCCTTTACCAGCCTAGCCAGTAATACCCAGGATATGACAATATTATGTCTTAATTCCCCATATATGAGATGGGGTATTGTCAAGGTAGTGGGTCTTTGGGTGTTGGAGCCCTGATTCATTTTATAGACTGCCTCTGTCCATAAAGGACATGGGCAATACCCCGGAAGTGAATTTATGGTTCCATATATGTTTATCCAATTTCTTTTTTGAAGAGAGTGAGGGATGGACTTTCTTTTACAAAGATGGGAGGTTTTATTCCATAGACAAGGTAGCCTTTAGGATATGAATCTGTCTCTCCAGCAAGTTCTGTTAGAGTAACAAATATGGTTCAGGTCCATGGAATGTATAACCATTGCATAGTTTTTCCTGCAAATATGTAACATTTTCATCAAGGCTGGATCAGAAAATGCCTTGTAGGCCCAGCATAAGCCACCTCAAAATAAATTATATGAGATGGAGTAAAGGGATAGGGCCTTCAGTCGCTGTGCTTAAAACACATTTCTTACCCTTTGTATTTTTTAGTGAGAAACCTCTGTGGTAACTCCAGTTGGTAGTGCCTGGTTGGGTGCATGCAGAAGGGAGCATTGTACTCGATTTATGTACCTAATGAGGGCCGAATACAATGGCTGTATGACTTCCTTTGAACTTGATGCCATGCCTTTACTTATAAGTTGAGCCACACAGAAGGATTTCCTCACAACTGTAGCTACCTGGTGGTCAAAGTTTAGATTACTGTCTGTGTTCCTTAGTCCCTCCCCACTGAGCCTACTTTCAGGGGTGTCCTATCAGTATTATGATTTGCAGGGATATCTGATTTATCCAAGGGTATGATTACACATTTTTTAGCATTTAGTCTCATGGTTTTGGCACCAGTCATTTTGTTATTTTAGGCCTGTTTGTAGGATGTCAGCATAGTTTGTGGGTTTAGTGATTATTTCCAGCTTACAGTTGTTGGCAAACGGAGAATTGGCCTTCACTTCAGAGAGATGTATACCAAATAGGAGGGATCCCAACACTGAACCCTTTGGGACACCTTTAGTAAGAGGTTTCTTATCGGAAGTGGATTCACCTGTCCGGACAATATGTGCCCCGTCAGTGAGCCAGTTTGCTATCCATCTGACGATGTAGGGGGTTATGCCTAACTCATTAAGTTTGTATGATCCCCAAGTGAAGGATTGTGTGAAAAGCTTTGCCCAGGTCTAGATAAGCAGTGTGTACTGTTTTACACTCCTCCTTGGCCCTGGTGACTTCCTAAAAGAAGTCCACCAGATTGAGCAGGCAAGACCTCCCTTTGGCAAAGCTAAATTGGGTCTGGTCCATCATTTCGAGATTCTTTTTTGTTATTGATTAGGTCCATGATAATTCCCTCCTTGACGTTGTAGTCAAGTCTGGTCAAGCATCGGGGTCTGTAGTTTCCTGGGTCAGTTGATGGGCCTCCTTCTGCAGAGAGATGACTGTTACAGTCCTCCACTCCTCTGGGACAAAGCCTGTCCGGAGACCGTGGTTAAAGAAGGTTGTAATGGCCCTGGTAGAGTCTGTTTTACACTGTTTAAAAATAATCCTGGAATGTTGTCAGGACCCATTGAGGCTGTGTTTTTGGCTTTATCGAGTGCAGTAAGGACCTCTTCCCCCATAATGACCAGTAAGGGAGATGAATGTGGGTGTTTCTTTGGGTGTTGTAGGAGGTGATTGTGGGGGGGGGTTGAACCAAACTTGTCGGCCAGCAGGTTTGCTATAGTTTTAAGCTGGGTGTAAGTGTTGCTGTTCATAATGACTGCTCATTGCTGAGCATTTCTCCTGAGGTTACAAACATAACAAAAGGTCTTCTTACTTATTTATTTTAATTTATTATATTCACCTAGGAGGCTTTGCCTCATAGTTTGCTTTGATAGATTTGACCAGGTGTCTAATTTGTTTAGAATGGCGAGTATCTTTTTGCACTGTTTTATTTGTTCCTTGGCTTTGTAGAGGATTTTTTTTCCATTTAAGTAACCTGTTTATGCTAAGGCTCCACCAGGGTGGTTTATTTTTGATGGTAATCGTAAGTTTGACTGACAGGTACTGCCTCCTGTAATGCAGCTATGATTGTGGTGGTTTAGTGCTTTTGTGTACAGCTCAGAGTAGGCCTCAGTGTCATCCTGGATCGGAGGGGCTTGAAAGTTTAATAAGTTGCCACTTAGTTTGAGGTAATTGGCCTTGGCAAATTTCTTAACAGGTTTGGAGTTTGATGGGGGTTCTAGGTTAGTATTAATATGAAAGGAAATAATTTTGTGGTCAGATCTTACTAGGGACGAGTTAATGCATGGGAGGGAGCAGCATCCTCCCATGTTCAAGAGTACTAGGTGTAGGACGTTTGTGCTTCTTGTTGAGGAGTTAACTAGTTGCTCCAGGGTGTTTACATTGATGAAGTCCGAAAACCTCTGAGCAAGTGAATTACGGGTTGTGTACGTCCCCCAGTTTATGGAGGGGTAGTTGAAGTCACCTTTAAGCATGGTGTCAGGTTGAATGCTCAGAGATCCCAGTAGGTTTAGGTAGTAGGTGTGGTTTTCCAGATGCAAGTTGGGGGGGGGGGGGGGGGGTTGCACCTGTGGTTAGTTGGACATGGTGCGGCTCAAGTGAGTCCTATTGTTGGACCAGTCTAGCAGTGTACTTGTTTATAAACACTGAGACACCTCTGCCCGTTGTTTGATTGAAATGTATGAAATCATTGAAGCCTTTGATAGCTGGAGCGCTTTCCATTGTTCTGAGCCATGTTTCTATGACTGCACATATGTCTGCATCCTCCAGGGTGAGGAATGCTTCCATGGAGTGCAATTTTTTTTTATTTAAACTCCTAGTGTTGAGCAGCAGTAACTTTAGGTTCTTGTGAGTAATTTTTGTTATGTTGGAGCATTTAACAACTTGGCACAGCCTAAAGAAAGGCACTGTGGGGATAAAGTTTTTGCCAGTATCTGGAAACCAAGTGGTGACAAACCATCTCTGGCAAAGCATTATGGTTTGTCAGTAATGTCTCTCCAGGTTGACATATTGGATCCCCCTGTTGTGACACCAGAAACTAAGCCTGTTGTTGAAGTTGGTAATTTTTTAGCTTTTATCGTGGTATCATCATTAGTAAAGATGGGATGCTACTCCAGGCTAAGTTCATACCTGCCTGGGACACCTATTCTGAGAGCTCCCTTATGTCTCTTCTTGCGGTCCAGTGAGGTATGTCTTAGGTCATTTATGCCCACATGGACTATGACTTTGCCATACTGGTACTTGTGTATTAAAGACCTAATTACATGCGTGATCTGGCAGTTCCTGGCTCCAGACAGACAGCTCACTGTGATCTTATCCTTGTTTAGGCTGGTAAGGGGAGACATCAGTATGTGGTTACAGTGGAATCCCCAATAACTTGGAAGCTGGGCTACTGTTATTTTCAGTGTTATGTGTTGTGTGAGGTGCTGTCTTTTTTTGAGTGTGTGCACTGCCACTGAGAGATGCTTTAAGAAGGTCTTGGAGGTTTGGGTAGATTACATGTGAGTACCTCTGCATATATGGGCCTATGTGCTTGTTCCTTAGTTTTGTAGTAGTGAGTGTTTTGGGTGCAATGCTGATAACCAGGTTTGCATTTTTCATGTACGTGTGTAAGGCTCTGCCTTAAATGACACACAGTGTGTGAGATGTGTAGATACACACTATGTTCTAAAATTAATTGGTTGTCAGTGAACATGAGGCAGTTACTATACTGCCTTATGATGCCCATATCCACCAGTCCAGAAACATAGATGACAGGGAAGGGCCTCTCCATTATACCAGATCCTTGGTAGATGGGAAAGAGTAGGGGAGAGTCACTTAAAGGTTTAAGTGAGAGCATTTAAAAGATGACTTTTGTAGTGGTACTCCCCTGTGTACAAAACTGGCAGCTCTTCGAGCAGCTATGAATGGTGGGAGACTATGGGGCATTTTATATGAGCAGAATGAAAGACTTTTACACAGTTAAGCCCTCTGGCCAATCGGCTAAACACACAAAAAGCTTTCTACCAGCATTTCCCAACTCGGATGGGTTGATTCAGCCCCCTGTGCCCACCATAATGCAGAATAAAAACCCTCTTAATGTAAATCAAATTGCTTTTGAGCTCAAGTGCAGTAACAAATGCTTTACAACAAAAGGGAGATCTGCAGTATCAGGAATCCTTGTAAACAAACTTATGCAAACACTGACATCTTTGCAAAACTGAGAAATATTTTAGCAAATTCAGGAAAACTTTGGCATATCAAATAGATTTTGTTGTATCAGAGGAAGTGTAGAAATATCGGAATACTGTTGAAACAACCTAGGAGCACTACAGTAACAAACGGATGGTGTTTCTTTAAAAAGTGCAGTCTGAGAAACAGTTATTAATTCAACCACATCAATAAATGCAGCACAAAACTGTTAAAATGGAACTGAAGATGGAGCAAGTGCCAAAAAAAAAAAACTTGTATCAGCTTTGTAGGTACACAGATGGTTTCAGATGCAAACCAGGGTCTTGTAGTCACAGGTGTCCAAGCCAGGCACAGGGAAGCCCTGAATAAATGAGCATGTGTATAGTGTGTTAGCACGCACAAAGATGCATGTGAACACTGCCATTTTTTTTTTTTATATTAGTGGCACTAAAAAAAAAGTTTTAAAACTGCTCTCCGATGTAGAAGTGAGTCATAATGCACAGACCTCTACTTTCTGCTTTAAGTATAATGGGCAGGCAGCATGTAATTGTATTGCTGTTTGCATAGGCAGTAATTAGGGTAAGTATAATCCTGTTAATATTTGTAAAGTAAACTGATAATTGCTGACCTAACACCAGTAGTCAACAGAGTAAATTTTCTCCAATTAGCACCTGCCTGAACAGTGATGTAATTGTTTGCTTGCATGTTGTAGTAGGACAGCAGTGGGGTGTTGCATTATGACTTCAAATCGATGTATTTTTTCTTCAACAGAAGAAGCATGAAGATGCATGCAAACAGTCTTTCAATGAAAAATTAAGTTTACTTAAACAAAAAAAAAAACTGTTACAGTCTTTAATTTTACAGTGATAGTTTAGGTTTTTAGATTGGATGTTAGACTGTTCGGTGAAGGTGGAGGGAGTCAAAAAATTCAAGGTCTTTCACTGTGCAAAATGCTAAGCATAAGTTGCCTCTCAAGAGCCTGTATGAGATGGAGAAGGAAAAGGATTTTATTCATTGGTGTTGGTCAAGTAGATTAGATTAAACAAGAGAGAGCTTTCTAGTTTTATCACTACAAAAGCCTCAAATGTTTATAAGGTACTCGGGTACATATCGTAGGTTCATAGGTAGGTACTAGGCTATCTGCCCTAGGGCATTTATAAGCCTAACCAGAATGTGTTGGCTTTTGCTTCCCTTTTAGACTAGATTCCTGAGCCTCTGTCCAGCAGGGCCATAGAAGTGATCCCAGGAGTAAATTTACGATTTCCCATCCACTCATCAAGATTTCTCTTGAAGAGGGTCAGCGAGGGTCTCTGCCTAACATGGACTGGGATTCTATTCCAGAGCGAGGGAAGTCTTTGGGATATGAATCTATCCCTCCAGCGTATCCTATTTATTGTTGTGCTAAGGTTTAAATCCCTGGAGCGTGTAGCTCTAATGGATTTGGTTTTCTTGAGGTGGAGCATGTCCAACAATTCCGGTTTAGACATGGCCTTGTACGTCAGGCAGAGATTGCCTCTGAGTAAGCGGTAAGCAACTGAGTAGAGCTGGAGTTTCTTTAGTCGAGCTGCATAGGGGAACTGTTTGAGGCCCACTATCCTCTTGGTGAGGTATTTTTGAGGTCTCTCCAGCTGTTGCAGGTGTCGGGTAAGGTACATCCCAAATTGGGGCATTGTACTCAATTATGGGCCTGATGAGTAGAGGGGCACAATGACCTCTCTTGATCTAGATGTGAACCCTTTTGTGATTAGGTGAGCTATATAGAAGGTTTTTCTAACCACTTTGGCAATGTGATTGTCAAAGGAGAGGTTACTATCTACTTGGGTCCCCAGATCCCTAATTACTTCTTCCGTCAAAGTGAACAATGTACTTTGTGGTGGGCCTAATAAGGAGCATAGAGGGACAAGGACATCCATTTCTTCTAGATGAGGTACTCCAGAAGGTAAGCTGCGAGAGGTAGAAGGACTTCCTAATTGAATCCAAGATATATGGTAGTCAAAATAGAGCTCATTGTCTATACAGGTACTCAAATCTCGAGTCAGTTTTGAGGGAGTGACAGTGATGTGATAAAAGGAGTGTGATAGAAGCTTTACGCAAGGTATTTAATGCTAAGCCTGTGGTTAATGTGCCAGGCATTGGTCTGCTCTAGGTCCTGCTGGAGAATACAAGTGTCATGGGGAATTTGACAACTGTGGCTAATTTGCAGTCATCCACAAGTTTAACCTTAGATGCCCAAGTTCATTACTGAGAGGTAACTACCTAAAAGAGGGGACCTAAGATTGAGTTGTGTGGAACAATGCTAGTGATATCTTTGTCATTAGAGGGGATGCCTCTTACCGTTACAAAATGAATTCTGTCAGTTAGTTTGCTGTCTTATGGCCAATATTGGGTGTTAACTTAAATCCGGGAGAGCTTGTATATGATACCTTTGTGAGGAATGGTGTCAAATGTCTTGCAAATGTTTAGGTAGGCAGTATGGACAGCTTCTATGACATTGTTAAAGAAATCAGCTTGGGATAGGTAAACATGAACCACCTTTAACAAATCCAGCTTATGAAGAAGGGTTTAGAGGGCACCCATGTCATTGTTGATTAGTCTTAAAATAATGTGTTCCACTGCTTCAGAGACAATGCTAATTAGACTACCTGGTCTGTAGTTGCCAGCATCTGTTGTGGAGAGCTAAAACTGTGGCTTTTCTCCAGATACATAGCCTATGAAGAGACCATGGCTGTAACAATTTAAATGAGGTTGGACTATGTTATGCTTTTTGCTTTCAAACAGACATCCAGGAATGTTGTCAGGACCAATGGAACTAGTATTTTTGGTTTTGGAGAGTGCTGATGTGACTTGATCTAGGGTGATTATGGGTGTGACAATAAAGAAAGAAATTGGAGCTAAATTTGTATACAAACCAAGAAATTTTGGCCATGGTTTCTGTTTGGAATGGAATATGTAATTGGAGCGGATTTTAGAGGAAAACTGGGAATAGCTTCTAACTTTGCTGATGTAGCCGAAGAAGGCTTTGTCTTTATATTTGGTATTCATTGGTATTCGTTGGCTATTCTAAGTTCATAACTAGCTTTGCAATCCATGAAGGTTCTCCTAACAGTCTTGCTTAATGCTTTTATATCACCTCATTAGTAAGGAAGATGGGATTTTTCATAAAGGATTAAATTATTTGTTTTTCTTATGGAGTTGAATTATATGGGAGTTCACCATATAGGCTGACTTTGAACTTATCACAGTGCTTGCGGCAGATGGAAACGGTCTCTTTAGTACATTTATTCATGAAGGAGTAAAATTCCTGAGGACTATACAAAAGCAGTGGTGGCCTCGTGAATTAGTTTGTTTGGAATGTGCCAGTTGTGGTTTTAAGTACTAACAAGTTGTTTTTTTGAACAGTCTTGAATGAAGTACAGTAGGGTTTTTATGGGGGGGGGGGGGCTTGTATCAAGGGTGAAGGTTACAGCTAGATGATCAGATTTAACCAGGGTGATAATGACATATGATATGGAACAGAAGGGGAAGCTCAATGAGGTTTACATAATTGGTGGGGGTGGGACAATTTACATAAGAAAGTTAACAGAACATCAAGGAATCTCTGGATATGTTTGGACTTTGTATAGGTTGCCCAGTTGATTGAATGGGAATTAGTGTCCCATAATAAAAGGTATTGAGTTAAGTGGGCATATTTTTGAACTAAATCAGTATGAGTCCAAATGGGGTATGGAAGGAAATCTGCATTTGGTAACAATGTGGTAGGTAGTTTTGTTGAGATAACACTTGGACCTCTGTTGGTTCCAGGTGTTATTCTGAAGAATTTGTTGTAAGACTCATAATAAATATGGTTACAACCCAAAAGCTTCCATTGGTCCTTAATGTACTGGAGCTGCAATAGAGTGGTAGAGAGAGAGTAATACCATGTCTCAATTCCTACGCATCTATGGAAGTCTTTGAGTGTGACATAAGCCCAAAGCTCAGACGTAATTGTTAAGCTGCAGTTGATGCTACAAGATTGATGTCTAAATGGGAATTAGGAAAACTGGGTATGCTTATGAACTGAACTTTGCCTAAAAGGGCACTATGTGGGAAGCAAATGTTCTAGCCAGTATGTGAAAGCCTTGTGATGAGAATACAGACTGTTCCTTGGAAAGCTGCAGGGTCTGTTAACCATCTGGTCCCAGGCAGATGCACAGTGGGTCCTCCTATAATGACGCTGGTTAACAGGGCTGTCATGGCGAGTTTGGTGAGGAAAAATACTGCTCAACACTACTTATTTGCCCTCTTAAGAAACATGGGTTGGTGAATAGTGGTGTCTGACAGCATCTTCCCTAGGGTAAAACACCTCTTTCATCCCTATGTGTATAATGAGGTTATACTCCAATGTAGAGTGGTGAAAGGTCTTGAGGCCCTTATGTCTCGGAGAGAAAAACAAACTAACCATAACCTGAAGGACTTTATGATATGCAGCAGGGCTATGTAACTTTGTGGGCTCAGGCTTTGTGATTCCCTGTAGATGTATGTGAAAGTGCAGGGATTTAGGAGCTGTTGTTTAGATGGCTGAGGTTTTCTAAGTGGATGCCTGCAAAGCTTAGGTAGGGATTTTTTCAGTGCCTCACCAGTCATAGATAAAGTGGCATGATTCTGTTCATTGAGAGTGCTTGTTATAGAGAGAGACATGCTTGCAATCCATGTAAGCGGTTGCATCTCTCATAAGTAGAATTAGAAACATCTCTGAGTAAGGAGTTGTCTGTAAACCTGTGGCAGTCATTGCACTATGTCAGGGTACCTAGCTTTAACAGACTGTCCAGGTGAAAGATGGGAGATGAGAACAGCTTGTGACTCCATGACTGCTTGAGTTGTATTAAACTGCTGCATTAGTGGACTGGCTTTAAGACAGGATAATGACACAGACTGGGGGCAGTGAGGTACTTGATAAAGGCAAGAAAAAACAAACTGATCTGAGGCAAGGCTACAACTGTAGCTAGTTGACTGTGTAGTTGGCAGTTATTTTTATACTAGTTACAGTAACTGGGTTTAAAAATTAACAGAGCAGCGATTAGTATCAGGAATTGCAGAAATTAGCAAGTAGAAAACTATCGAAACAGTACTATGTAAGGTTTAGATATCCTAAGAGTAGGACAAGTAACAAAAACTGTCTTAAAAGCATAAAAAAGTAAAAACATTCTAAGAGCAAACCCAGAAGTAATAGAATAAAACAAGAAAGGCTTACCTTGACAGTGGTTGCAGTAGAGAGAGAATAAAAAATCATTTCCTCAAGTGGTGGATGTTCAATACGGTCAGTAATCAAGTGGCAATTCTGCTTTAGGAAGTCTGTGTAGGATGCAACCAAGCTGCATTTGGTTCAGGACTGAGTAGCACATCAACAGTATCCCACTGTCAGATGGTGAATCACGGATGTAAGAAATTCAAGTACATTTCAGTTCTTTTCACTACTTTACTTGTAGGACAATTTCATCTTGTACAGTTTTGAGAGCACCCTGTTTGTAATTTATTGTGTTTTTTCCTCACTGCTTAGCAAGCATCACATGCTGTCTAGGTCTAGCAGCACATTTGTTCTCTTCACCAAGTCAGAACCTTGTAAGAAAGACAGTCATCCAGACAGCAGTCAGAGTGAGTTACAGATTTTCTGTTTTTCTACCAGCCCTAACTTGTGCACACTGGATAAGGTGCTGAGGAGGGAGCATGCAATGGGCCTGCCACAGAAGACATCCCTCACTTCCAGAAGGGGTGTTTATGTTCAAGCAGTCTTGCCCATTCCCACCCCACCCCAAAATCATGCGTGGTGGTTTGTCAGACCATCTTCAGGGTGATTGCATCACCTTGTGTACTTGGCAGACTGTACTGGATTTCCTTCGGAAGGGGAGCTGTTGGGGAACACCAAAGAGGAGTTGAGACAGGCTTGGCTCTTAGGCTTCACCTTGCAGGATTTGAGGGAATAGTGAAGGAAGCATTAGATATGCGAGTCCTTATGTTTACTGGGAAATTCCACCTGGGCTGTAACTCTTTTTTTTTTTTTTTCTACAGAGACCTGGGGAGAAAAGATCTATAGAGAAATTTGAAGAACACAAATCACAAAGATACATACACAACAGTTCATTCTCTTTCTAAACATACAGATGCAAAATAGCTGCTGCAAACTCTTTTTGAGGGAAGCATCTTTTTGATGGAAACAATGTATCCAGTAAGCTTAAGATGAAACCAAATGCTGGTAATAAAGTAAATGTAGATAATTAACAGTAACAGTGGTATCCTGTTGTTCATTTTATTATGGTGCCAGCTAGTGGAAATTCAACCAGTGAAAAGAATAAAAATGAAATTGATGCTCAATACCTTTATGCTGTTTAAAATCAATAATATTTACACATGTTTATCAAGTTCTGTGGGGAATAAAGCCCCAGAGCAGGAATCCATCCATAATGTGTTAGTATTTCGGGTCTACTTTATGCACTCGAAAGCTGAAAAACCCGAATCCAAATAGTGTGACGCGTAAAGAGTGAACCGCAAATACGTCAAACGAACGAAACCACGAAAGTGGAAATATTAAATTTGCATAGTTGGCCCATCTGCAGTATAGCTTCGTAAGGTAGGTGTGCGATTAGTTATGGACCTTAGGGTTAGGGAGGGGTTAAGTGCATAGGTAGGTAGTGTATGTAAGGTTTTGTGTAGGTATTGTATGTAAGGTTTAGTGTAGGGTTTTGTTAAGTGTATGTGTGTGGAATATTTAGTTTGTTTGGGTATAGCTCCGTAGGGGATGTGTGCGGTACTTGCGGACCTTAAGGTTAGGGAGAAGTTAAGGATAGTGCATAGATAGTGGTGTATGTGGGGTTTAGTGTAGGGTTAGCAGTAGGGTTTTGGTGCTTTTAATTTAGGGTTAGAAGTAGGGTTTTGGTTAGTGTATGTATATGTTTTTTTTTTTATTATGTTTGGGTAGGTAGTGTGTTGCGGGTGGTGGGTTGACCACCTGTAACGGTTCGAGGTTTTAAATTTCACGCTTTAGTACATTCGTATTCACGGTTCACTCTTTGTGTCACACTATTTGGATTCGGATTTTTCATGTTTCGAGCGCATATAGTAGACCCAGTATTTTTTTCCATCCTCCTTTGTTGGGGCAAGAAAACACAGAATCAGTTCTAGTACGTTGAACAGGTAGCTCCAGAATGCTGTAAAAAGTATATTTAAATAAGGAATTTGTTCCCTTATGATGTCTTAAATCACTAAGATGCTGTGAAACTAATTTTTTAAACAGAAGTGATGTCTTACCAATATAAAAAGTAGATCATAAATATGTGGCCAAGTAAATGTAACATTCATTTCCAATATTCATAATGTAGGTGATAAGATGCTCTATAGTGAAGATCTTAGCCGTATTGCCAGATGTAAAATATTTTTTGATTATATTTTTACAAAAGGAATGATATCCATATAGCAAAGAACCCTTCAGTATTGTACCATCCAAGTTTGTTTAGTTTTGCAATAGTGAAGGGTCAGTTGCTTATTTAAAACTGTTTAAAATTATGCAGTTGACTTGCACCTTTCTATAGGTAAGTGTACAGATGGATGGAATTAGTTCTGTACAGCTATTAGATTCATGTACTGATGGAATTAGTTCTGTACAGATATTAGATTCATGTACTGATGAAGATCTTGTAGACATTGAAATTAGTCACCTTTATCTAATTATCTCATTGATTATTAAATGTGTATACCTCATACAAGCATGTGGCTGAGTAACTGGATCATTTGAGGTGCTGATACATTTTGTTTTGGAGTTGTATTTTTTATTCATGCACACAGACAGTTCAGGGATGTTTTTTGCTTTTTCCCGGATGTGCTTCCTTGTATATAGAGAGTACCTTGGTAATTGGTGTGGGGGTATATGTATATGTAAAACAGCGTAGACAAAAGAGCATGATGCAAGAAAAACAAGTATGCTATTTCTTAATCGCCCATAAGGGAATGACTGGATTAAGAACCTTTGCTTGATCTAGTAACAAGTTTTAAGGGGAAGCAAATAAAAAAGAACACTGAATGTAATAAAAAGTTTTCCTCTAGCAAATAAATGAGTGTCTGTAGTAGAGGCAACTGTCTGGTTCTTATGTCTCTGTGGAGACCATCTGATAAGGAGAAATAAACAAATACTTCTTTCTTTGGCTTTCTTTCAATGGCTAGGAGATGATTTCTGAAAACATTCAAGTGTTTTTCTAATCTGGGAAGAGGAATAGATAAGGCAAAAAAAAAAACAGCAATCAGTGGAAGTAGAAGCATAGGTTATATCCTGTGTCTTAGCATGGATAACTTTCCTTATAGGTTAATCCAAGTCTATCAGTGTGGCTGTGTCTGGCACAACTGTTCCTCTTAGGAGGGATCAAATTCAGTATTTGAAGATGTGCATAGTTTTGTGTGTTAGTGTTAAGTTAATAAATTTTAGGGGTATTCTGGGGGTGTATTTGCTTTTTTGTTTGAGGGTTTTCAGTAAAACAAAAAGTTTTGTAAGATGTGTCATAGGTTCAAATGGATATGACAAGAAACAACTTTATAAAAATCATCCTGCCAAACAGTGTATGCATGTAACACAATAGCTGAAACTAGACATTAAAAAAAGCTGTTACACATAGGTGGGAATAATAACCTCTTAACATAATGACAACACTTTCTATATTATCTTTAAATGTCAGTAGTCTCACAGATATATACAAAAGAAAGAGTAGTGAACTATATTAAAAAAAATGTAGAGTCCAAATGACTACAGTAGAGGAGACACATTTTGAAAGAACTGAGCATGTAAATGTAATAAAGAAAAGGATTCCACTATGGTTATTAAGCAGAATATTTGTGACAAAGGAACAGGGGAGTACTTGGATGAGGAACTCCGGTAGTGATTAGAAGAGGGAAAAAAAGATAGATAATGATGGTAGATTTGTAGTAGTAAGGGGTTGCTGGCAAATGCGGAGGACTACAGTGGCATGTATTTATAGTCCAACTAAAACTGCTGTAATGGAGCTCAAGACAATTCTGGGAGAAATTATCAACTTTCAGCAAGGAATATTACTTAAGGTGGGGACTGTAATTTGATTTGCAGCAGTGAGCATGTATCTGGGGGCCCAGAAAGGGAAAATATAACAGAAAGAAAGATGATTTTTGAATGAATTTATTAAAATAGTTGGTATGGAAGATGTGAAGTCAGTAGGAGTTTGGAGTGAGTTTACATATTATTCCTCAAGGTACAAAAATGGGCTTGGCTAGACAGAAATTATATTTCACAGGAACGTGTGCATTTAATTGAAAGTTTTGATATTCATCCAATTACTTTTTTAGATCACATGCCAATAATACCTAAAATAAAAATGCAGGGAAATGAAAAAGAAATGATACAGTGGCACCTCTCTACCTATCAATTAAAAAGAGAGTGAGTACCTCTCTACCTATCAATTAAAAAGAGAGCGAGTTTAAGGAATGGGAGTTATTAGGGAAGAGAGATTTCTTCTGAAAATATAGTTAGGGAGTGGGATAAAATTCAAGTGGAGTTTAAAAATAGGTTGGAAATAAAAGAAAGATATGATTAAGAAGTAAAAAGAATTTATAGAGACTGACAAAGGTTAAAGTGTTGCAGAATAGGAGGAATTGTGTAGAACAAGAAGGGGAGTGATTGCAGAATGCTAAACAGAAAATAAGGGATTACTTTGATAGTATGCTTGAGTTTAGAGAGATTGCTGTTAGGCATTTTTTTTTATCACTCCAGAGCACAATGACTTGGGAAACAGAAAGTAGAAAGGGTTGTCACCAAGCTTAGGGAGTGTATAATAAGGAAGATAACTAGAGCTGCTGTAGAAGTACTAGAAATATTCTGGAAATTTTATGAAAATTTGTATAAAGCAGAGAAGTATGTAAATCAAGGAAATGTAAATCATGGAAAGGTAAAATGGAAATATTTATGAAAGAATTAAATATGCCAAGGTGAGATGTAGATGAGGCTCAGTTGCTAACAGGATAGGAGGAGATGAGATAAAAATGGTGATGTATAACCAAGCTACAGGAAATTCCACAGGAATAGATGATGTTCCTGTGGAAGTTGGGAAGCTAGGAGGGAAGAAACTGTTAAAGATCTGGAAGGTTTTGTTTATTTTAAGAGGAGAAGTACCAACATCCTGGAAGAAAGGGGTGGTAACTGTAATACCTAAAGATGGTAAACACGCATCAGATTCCTTGCCTAAAGGTGGTAAAGATGCATCAGATCCCACTTCATATAGGCCCATTTCAATTCTAAACCATGGTTGTAAAGTGATTGTCTGTAATACCTAAACAAATGGCAAAGGTGATGCCAAAATTGATATAGATCATTGTAGTTTTGTGGAGGGGAGACAGACATTTGACAGAATTAATAGAACAATGATCCAGAGGGAAGCTGAATGTAAATGCCACTGTTGTTGGAAGGTCCTGATGCAGTGAAAGTATTCAAGAGAGTAAGCTGGGATTTTATGAGAAGGGCAGTGGAAGTATTTGCATCCCTTGATAAAAGTATAAGGTTGATTTAAGAGGATATTTGAGGGATTTGTGGTGAAAATTAAAGTGGGTGGGTGCCAATTTGATAATTTCTGTTTGAGCAGAGGAACCAGGCAGGGGTGTCCTCTTTCCCCTTTATTTGCATTATATTTAGAACTGTTGGCAAAGAAAACAAGGTGTCAGAAATTCAAGGATATAATTGGTATGGTAGTTGAGAAAAGTTGGCTTTATTTTCAGGTAATATTATTTTATATCTGATAAAACTAGAAACATAAAAGGACATTACACTGTTGTGGAATATTTTGAGATAGTTTCAAGTCTTTTTGGGATACAAAATGAATGAAAATAAAACAAAGGCTATAGTTGTAAACTATGTACACACACACAAATTGGTACAGCAATGCCCGTAGGACATGATAAAATGAAGTACATAGGAGTATGAATTAAAAAAAAAAAAGATTCTGTTATGGCAGCTAAGGATATGTGGGAAGAGACTAAAAAGATAATACAAAAACTGAGAAATTGGAAGCTCTCTTTTATGGATATGGATAGTCGATACAAGCAGTCAAAATGTTTTAGTCCCTTTAGTTTTATACACAGGTCAGGCATATTTTTATCAAGCAGAGAAGTTGTGGAGAGCCGTTAATAAAGAGTTGAAAGATTTTATCTGGGAGGGGATATCAGTAAAAGTCAAGTGGAATATGCTGATCTTTCCAATAGAACAAGGTGGTTTGGTATTACCTGATTTGAAGGGGTATTTTAGTGCGACACAATTAAGGCTGCTATACATAGAGCAAGCAGAAAGCTATAATTCGAAGTGGAAAGGGGTGATGATGATGAAGTGGGGGTGGGCTATACATGGCACAAGCAGAAAGCTGTAATTCAAAGTGGAAAGAGGAGATGATGAAGTGGGGGTGGAGCTGAAGATGATTAAATAGGGGTGGTGGAGCTGAAAAAACAAGGAGAGACTGGGATTTCGGATGCAGGTCCTTAAGGAGAATAACCATAACCACACTTAAAATACTTTCTGCTATTTTATGACTATAATATTAAGAGCTAAGTCGACACAGGAATAGAGAAAGGAGTTTCTGCTTATAGGGATTGCTACAGACAGTAGGCAAGAAGGGCTGGAATTTACTGGAGAAAACTGGCAAAGATTGGTTCAGTGCTAACTTTAACCCCCCTCTCATCCCCTAAAGGGCCCATCTTTATACCGGAAGAATGCAAAGTTCCTGTAATCACGGCTGCACAGTTAAAAAAAAAAAACCTCTCCAAAGCCAAGAACACAGTATCCATGGGATCTGACAACATCCCAGGCTGCATTCTACCTAAATATCATGTTCAATCATAGCCTCACCTCAGGCTTTGTGCCCACTGAATGGCGTACAGTGACAGATATTTCACTCCACAAAGGGGGAGCCACCACGGACCCCGGGAACTACTGCCCCATTAGCCTGACGAGCCTGGTCTGCAAGGCTATAGAACATATCATCATGGAACTACAATGACATTGGTAATCTCCAAACTCTGGACCCCACCCAGTTCAGGTTTGTAAAAGGCAGATCATGTCTCCTAAACCTGATAGACTTTTTTGAAGTGGTCACCAAAGCCATAGATAAGGGTAAGGTGGTTCACACAGCCTATCTAGATCTTGCCAAGGCTTTTCAACACCATCCCCCACTCTGGAATTATAGATAAACTCACTAAACTAGGTATAAATCCATGTGTCACAAGATGGGTTGCCAACTGGCTCACTGACGGAACCCACACTGTGAAAGTTACAGACTCCAAATCCAACTTCAGACAAGTGGAGTACCGCAGGGTTCAGTCCTGGGTCCTCTCCTATTTGATATCTACTTCTCTGAAGTACAGGCTAACACAAAGTCTTTCGCTAACGAAGTTCACAGATGACTGCAAACTAGGTGCCATAATCGAAACTCCTAACGATGTGGACATCCTACAAAAGGGCCTCGCTGAGACAGATGCCTGCTGTCAAAGCCATGGCCTCCAGCTCAATGCCAAAAGTGCATCGTCATCCCTTTTGGTAAAAATTCTGTACCCATGAACTACCACATAGGCGGTAGTCTACTTAACACCGAAAGTGTGATTGAGACCTTGGGACACAGGTGGACCGTAGTCTCTCCTTTGATAATCACATCGCCACAGTAGTCAGGAAATTCTTGTACGTGGCACACCTCATTACAAAAGGTTTCTCATCCAGGAAAAAAGAGGTCATTGTTCCCCTCTACTCATCACTCAATAGACCCATTTATAGAGTACAACGCCCCTTTTGGTATGTACCTCACAAGACTTCTACAACAACTGGAAAGACTGCAGAAATGCCTCGCAAAGAGGATTACCGGCCTCAAACAGATGCCCTACGCAGACAGTCTCAAATAACTCCAGCTTTACTTCATCACATATCGCCTACTCAGAGGTGATCTCTGCCTAACATACAAAGCTATGTCAAACCCAGAGTTGTTGGACATGCTCCACTTAAAGAAATCTCAATCCCTCCGAGCTACACGCTCTAGGGACCTAAAACTTGTCACCAGAATAAACGGAACATACTGGAGGGATAGATTCCTGTCCTAGAGACTTCCCGTACTCTGGAACAAACTACCTATCTATATCAAACAAAGCTCCTCATTAGCAGTCTTAAAGAAAAATCTTGATGATTGGAAGGGAGATAGGAAATTCACCCCGGGGATCACTTCTGTGGCTCTGCTCGACAGGGGCACAGGAAAATAATTTTCTTGGGTGGCGAAAGCCAGGGTACTATTTGGCTAGGCTTATATAGGCCCTAGGGCCAACAGCCTAGTACCTACATATGAACCTATGAAATAATTAGAGAGGGAAAGGTAATAGAATGGGAAGAGGCCAATAATTTATTTGGATTCAGACCAGAGATCGCCTTTCTTATCAGAATTGATATCAGAGTATAGGCAAAGAGAAAAAAATAGTGGGATCATAAGTGAAAATCCAGTACTGGTAGAGTTTGCTGTTAAAATAGGGACAGTTCGTAAAACTTATAAAATATTGCATGATAACTCAATCAGAGGAGGGGAGAAAGGATTGAGAAGAGAGACTGGATAAGCAATTCACAAAGAGACATGTATATGTATAATTCTGCAGTTTGCAACAAAGTCAAGACAATGTAGGATCTTTGTTTGGGAGTGCTTACATAGGTATTTTTATACCCTAAGCAGACTCCAAAGAATTTTTCATTGGGTAGATAGCAAATATTGGAGGTGTGATGGTGAAGAAAAAAATTCCCTGCAGACTACTCTCTCAGAAATACTGGGTGAGCAAATTGTTATAACTAAGGAAATTCGTTTTTGAGCTAAGATACCGAATTGGAAATTCGTTTTTGAGCCAAGATACAGAATTGGAATTGCCTAGACATAAGGCCTTGCTGAGTATGGGCAGCCATGGTGGTGCAGCAGTTAGCGTTGCCGCCTCACAGCAAGAGGTTCTCTGGTTCGATCCTCTGCTGGGGTGCCTTCTGTGTGGAGTCTGCTTGTCCTCCCTGTGGTCGCGTGGGTATCCTCCGGGTGCTCCGGTTTCCTACCACCTCCCAAAGACATGCTGTAGGTGGATTGGACACTCTAAATTGGCCCCTAGGCGCGTGTGTGTGCCTTCTTCTGTGGAAGGTTGGGCGCCGGGCTGGCAACTCGACACCGTAAAACTCCACTGTCAGTCATGAGCAGACAGGTGATCTGCTGTGGCGACCCCTAACAGGGAAAAGCCGAAAGAAGAAGCAAGGCCTTGCCAAGTCTAATTATGGTGGGTAGCAAAAAAGCCATTACTCGAAAATGGAAATCAAAGTCTAATATAACTGTACTAGAAGTAGTGAACATAGTAACAGATAAAATAACTGGAAATGGAATCTTTGGAAAAGGGTAGGAACAAATATCGGAAGAAAATGGAAATTTTGGGAATAAAATGTGCAGAATTACATTTTGCAGGAGAAATGAGGTGTAAAAAAAGACAGTATTTGAGTAAGCTGTCTAATGTTTGACGGACAATAGCTGGATAGATTATAATGTTTGTAAGTAAAAATATGTCAGCATGTTTTGATTTTCATTTATATAAATGTATGATAATTTAATAAAGATGTTTCTTGTTTTGAAAAAAATATATATAAATGGCTCAAGTCCTGCCTTCCCTTAACTTTCATATCTCCTGTAGAACATGATTCTGCATATTTTGTTCCTACAAATTGTTTATTTCTGTGTAATTTATTCTTTCCCTTTTCTGAAGATCCCACTTCCATTCTTTTATGTCTTTTGCAAAATTTAGTACTTCAAAAGATCATAAGCATTTTGATAGTAAGTTCAAGAGGCCCTTGTTTTCAGTGTTCAGGATATTACTGTATGTGTTGGACCCAACTGGGCTTATTGGTGGTATTTACCAGCACAACTGAAATAAGGCCTATTTTCCTAATTACTGGCAGGGCACCAGATGTACTTGTGGGCAGCATAACAGTAGACACTGCCCCCAGAAACAACCCATTCTTTTTTTTCTATTTATTTATTTTTATTATTTTAATTTTATTTATTTTATTTACATTTGTTGACCGGGAGTGTCTGACTGGACGTAGGTCCATTTTCAGCAGAGGCCCGGGGAGAAAAGCTCCACAGTTAAAATAGACAGTAGTTACATTGAATTACATAGCGATTAACAATTTAACATAGCAATTACTTACAACATATTTACAGATGAAGAACATAGTACATCAGTAGACAACTAGAATCTTTATCTGTGAAGTACATAACAGACATTAACAAATGTTACAATAAGAAGTTCCTGCTGTATAAGTAGTACAATGCTTATGAGCATCTGAGCTTGCTATAATCAAGGTAGTTAGTGGAGTGGAAAGAAAGGTAATGGTTGTATGGGGTGGGTGATATTAGAGTGGGAGCCGCAAGGCCATAGCCAGCATGTTTTTAGGTGCGCTTTTAGTAAAGTTTTGAAATGAGTGCATGATGGTACGGAGGTAATTGTGGGTGGAAGGGAGTTCCATAATTTCGCTATGGTGCAAGAGAATAGTGCTTCACCAGCAGAGTTATTGGCTTTAGTGATCTGCAAGTGATTTTTGTTGCTGGATCTTAGTGGTCTGGTGGTGCAATAGGGTTGGAGTAGATTCAGGAGGGATGGGACATTTAGTGGATGGTTTACTAGTTTATGGGCGAGTGAGAGTTGATACCACTGAAGGAGGTGAAGGAGTTCAAGCCAGCCCAGTTCAGCAAGTGAGAGACAGTGGTGACTACGGTAGGATGCCCCTGTGGCGAATTTGGTGATTTTGTTGTAGCAGGTCTCTAGCTTGTTTCGATCACATTGCCTTAGGTTGGTATATATTGGAGAGGCATAAAGTAGGGTGGAGATAAGGTGGGAATTTGCTGTTGAAATCTTTGCTGCTTTGGTGAGAAGTTTCTTATTTCTGTATAACACTCCTAGTTTTTTGTGGACTTTTTTATGGTCATGGATATGTGAATGTCAAATTTTAGTTTATTGTCTATTTCCACTCCTAGCAATTTGGTGTGTTCAGTTGGGTATATAGTGGTGTTGTCTTTTGCTGTGATGTTAAAGAGAGAGTTGTTTTGAGTATGTTTGGTGGGTTGGAAGATGAGTAGTTTAGTTTTGTTTGGGTTGAGTATTAATTGGGAATCTGATAACCAAGTTTCAACAGAGGAAAAGGCTTCCTGTGTGACTTTCTGCAGTTTGGGTAGGGACTGGGCTGAGCAGATGATGGTAGAGTCATCTGCGTATTGTATGAGTGTGCCATGTTTGGTGGCAGAGGCTAGATTATTGGTGTAAACAGAGAAGAGTAGGGGTCCAAGGATAGATCCTTGGGGAACCCCTATAGAGACAGGTAGTTGGGGAGATGTGTCATTCTGCCATACAACGGATTGTTGGCGGTCAGACAGGTAACTCTGAAACCAGTTGGTGACTGACTGAGAGAAGGATAGGTTATGGAGGACAGAGATAAGTTGTTTGTGTGGGACCATGTCAAATGCTTTAGATAGGTCTAGGAAAGTAGTAGAGGAGAGATAGCCATTGTTTTTATGCTAAAGGATAGTGTTAGCAAAGGAGAGTAAGGCAGTGGTGGTGCTATGGTTTGGTCGGAAACCATTTGAGTATTGGAAAGGAGGTTGTTAGTAAGGAGGTAGTCTGAGACCTGAGAGTGTATGCATCTCTCTAGTATTTTGGAGAGTGGAGAGAGAATTTAAATTTTATTGATTTATTATTAGGGATTGGGGATAGGCATGGCTATGACTGACAGCAGCAGCTTGATGTATTACTGTAGCTACTATTTCTTTTCTTTTGCAGTTACATGTCGGAGGTGATCATTTTTTTTGGGTGGGGCAAACTGAGATGAAGGCTTTTTCTGTGGAATGAAAGAGAGGAAACCATCTGTGAGTAGCAAGATGAGATGCATTGCTGAGATCCTTACATGTTTCACTTATTCACAGTTTTGTTGCCTGTTGTGAATATCTGGTTTTAGGGAAGCTGGTAACTGATCATTACGCTGGTTTTCAGGGGCACAGTATATGTGTATGCATATGAGAGATGTGTTCAGGGGTGGGAATGGGTTGCACTCTGATAGTAACAAGCTAAAATGCTATTGTTGTGGAGCATCTTTTGTGTGACGTGTGTGTGTTTGTGTGTGTGTGTATTATGGGTATTTTTCATTTATTGACCATTGATAAAGTGGCTGTAAGTGGTAGGTATGAAGGCATTCTGGGGATGACAGTGACTGACCCTTGCAATAATTTTATCACAGTTTAATAGTCATTGATGATACTTGGCAAGGTTAAAGTGAATCAAGTAGGCATTCATCAGTGTGGTCATTTCTTTTAATCACTCACATTCCATCTTCTGAGGACTGTATAGTCAGTAAAGTTATTGTAATGCATGGATATGGAGGTACTTTGTGGATAAAAGAGACTGACTCCAGATGTCATTTGATCACAGTTAAATAGCTGTTGCTCTGGCTTGGCAAGTCAGTTGTATTTTAATGTGTAAGAAGTTAAAATGCATTACTTTTATTTTTTAATTGTTTGCAATTTGACATCTGAGGTTTACACAGTCAACAAAATTGCTGTAATTCATGGGCACAGAGGCAATCTGTGTTTAAATGTGAATACATAGTCAGTGTTCTGGCAAGGCAGGGCTATTATATGTCTTTTGAAAAAAACAAACTTTAATACATTACCATGACTAGTATCAAGTAGATTAATTATTATTTGGTCAGAATCACACATGTGAGATGTACACTGTCAGAATTACATATCTGAGGAGTACACAGTAAGGAAAGTGTAAATTATGGGTAGATACTGAAGCAGTCCGTGGATGAAAGAGTGACCCGAGACCATTTTTGACAAGTTACGGCCATAGACATGGCTTTTAATAGCTAGCATATCTTTGTGTGAAAGAGTCCAAAGATATTACTGTGACCATGATTTCATTACAATCAGACATCTGTGGTACACAGTCTTTCATGACATAATTAGTGGATAGGGCTGCAATCACCATTAAGCATTTTTTATCTGATTTTGCTAAGCTTGTGTGTGTGTGTGTGTGTGTGTGTGTGTGTGTGTGTGTGTGTTTTGGTGAAACAAGTTGAAATGCATTGCTATACCAATTATTGTTATGGTATGATCATGGTCAGACATTTGAGATGTATAGAAGCAATAAAGTGGATATAATTACAGGGTTTGGAGGCAGTATGAATAAAATTTACTAACCCGTGCTGTCATTACAAACAGTGAAATAGTTATTGATCTGGCTTGTCAGATGTGGTGTCACTGTGTTTGCATATACATAGGTTGGGTATGTGTGAGTAAGTCATTATCGCAGCTATTGTTTGTGGACTTTTATGTCATCTCTTCAGAATGGGCATTTTTGCCTGAGTTAAACTGTGGATGCAAAAGGCTGAAACTAATTGCTTATTTTTTTTTACAAACATGATAAAGACTTGACCTACAATATTACTTTAACTGTCTACTTTATTATTGTAATTTTACAACATCTTCAGTATACAATTCCAAGATTTGTTAGTGTAAGTGACTTACTCTGGTGTAAGCCTGCCCTAATTCCAAAGGATTTGCTGTCCACATAAGTGACTTGGGTATAATATGCCAGAGTAAGCCACTTTCACTGAGAGCAAGCCTTTTGGAATCTGCCCCCACAGTCTATAATTTGTCATTATGCCTGGCTTCCAGTGGGGGCTGTTTGTAAGGCTTATCACTTTGCAAAGGAAAGTACTACCAGGGGTATGTGCACAATAATTTGCCATTATTGCAGAACTAAAACTGATGTGTATATTTCTGCAAGAAGAGGAGAAAGATCATATATTAGCTGACTTGCAAGAAGAGGAGAAAGATCATATATTAGCTGACCTGACATAGAAGTGTTTCTTTTTCTGATAAACAGTTGGATTGTAAATTTAGCTATTTGGTATTTCAAAGAAAGAATGTTCCCCAGTAGGCAAACAGACCCGTTGTAAACTGTAGGCAAAACAGCAGAGAACAGCAACGGTAAACTGAAGCACGACTTGTATCACCATTCAGTAAAATAAAATCACATTTATTTTCAAGTAGGTAAGCGCTTTCACCACAAAATGTGGCTTCATCAGACCATTTACAAGTAAAAGTGCATAAACTGCCAAACACTTCCATTTATAAATAACACCTCCCCCTAATTAAATTCAAATGTTTGTTGTAGCAAATCAGTTCAGCACAAAACGCCCCCTAGTTGATTGACATCATAAACAGATTAAAACAGCAACAAATTAACTATTTGTTGCTCATACATAAAATCCACATTATAATACTCAAAATTCATAACATAATAAAATTGTATGCATGCTCCACTTTAGAATATATGCATATCTCATCCTTAGCAGCATAAATTGTATTGTGCATGTATAGATCAACTAGCTATCTAGTTGCTTTTGTTATATATAGATTGTCACACAATAATAAATTTATATCATCATAACATAACATTTCCTACTTGGGTATAGCTGATTTATATGGTCACGCACTCGCTCGACTCCAGAACCCAGATCATTCAAGTCAGTACATCATTACTTACACATGGATCAAGTCATATTGCACACATTTAAATATCCCTCCAAGTCTATCCTGTGGTGTAGCTAGGTCCTTTCAAATGAAAGATATAATACCATCAAACATGTGATAACATAATCGTTCAGCTTACAACCCTTTGTATGCTGACAATGATCAATCAAAAAGTGATTTCTATTTTGCGTCATTCAAGTAAACCGTTTACTGTACCTTGTTAAACATAGATGAATGACAAGCCTATTTATCTATATATCCATACTTGGTTCCAAAATGCAGTTAAATATGCACTTATCCAGTTTACTTTTGCAATAAACCCCCTTTTTTAGCATGAATGCTGTTAAGCACTCACTCTACTATTTACTTCTCAAAAGCACTCCCTAATTGTGACGTCATCACGCCATGCCTCTGTTCCTTAAAAGCATAAATGTCTGAATAGTTCACTGATGTTCATCGTGTTTCACTGTTGCAGTCATTACTCTTGGGTTATCCTGCTGGCAGGCTACACGCAGTCGGCCTGAATTCCAAAGTCTTGGTCCGGCGTCGGTTGCTGTCGCCTCTTCCCTAACGTCAGTGCGCCAAGGGTATAAAAGATGCAGCCGACGCCATTTTCTTCAGTCTTTCTTGCCGCGTGTTGCTCGAAGCAGAAGCAGTTTGCAAGTGCCGGTCGGCCGACTCCTGAGATTTTCGCATTCGAATTTCAGATCCGAAGTTTTCATTTAAAGCGAAGTACCCTGTTGGGGAAACTTTTTTCTTGCTCCAGACCGATGTCAGAAAGTTAATAATTGTATTTCTTGTGGGAAGCAAATACCTCATAAGCACTTCCATTCTTATTGTATTCCTTGCCTAGGCACTGATCACGACGTTGCTAGTTGCAGGTTTTGTGCTAGATTTAACCAACGCACTATTAAGCGTCGGTATGATTTTGCATTTCATTACTTTGGCCGAAGATTTAATTATACAATGTCGTCAGATAGCCATCCGACTACTGCAATTCACAAGAAACGCAAGGAAAAGGAAGACAGGCATCCAAGGTCCAAAACGGACGACGAGGCTTCTTCTAAGCCAGTCGCTGGTTCTCAGTGAGGCGCTTTCGCAGCCCCTGACGCCCGCTACCTCAGAGCTACAGCCCGCTTCTGACTCCATGTGGAGCAGACTAGGCCGCTGGAAACCCAAGGTATTGGACACTTGGAAAATATTCCCTCAGATGGGTCCGGAGCCGCTGAGCAGGCATTGGCTTCTGAGGGTGTTTTCAGGCTTACACAGTTACATATAAAACCGACTACAGCTTCAAAGACTAAAGCTCCACTAAAGACAAAGAAACAAGTGCAGCAACCATGGACATGCCTCCATGCCTAAAAAACAGATGCTCAAAATGGCCAAAGACCTAATTACTTTGATCAGGGGTTCCCATCCCCCTCCTGATAAGAGGCCTAGGCAAGAAACAGAATATGAATCTTCAGATCAGGTTTCCATTTCCTCTGACTCCTCTTCTGAACAGGAATACTCTCTCCCTACCTATGAGGATTCCGATGCTGAAGAATCTATCCCTTCAGCCTCCCCTCCTGAGGATTATTCTTTTGGGAAAACCCTGCATACCATGAGGGAGCACTTCCACTGGGAGAGCCAAGACTACTCAGAATCTAAGAAAAGGCTCAGAGACTTTTACTACCTCAGCACAGGTCTCTTGCTATCCCTCCTGTTTTAGACATTGTAGATATATTTTCAGAGTCCGGCCTGTCTCCTGACTCTTTACCCCCTGCACCTGTTAAGCCAGACAAACTACAGGGTTCCAGATTCACATAAATTTCTTGACCCAGAAACTATTTCTCAGGGTCCCAAAGGGGTCAAGGCTTCCACTGCAAAAACCCCTATCCCCTCTGACAGAGATTCAAGGGCATTGGACAGATGGGGGGAAAAAGGTTTACACTTCTGCTATCTTGGCTGTGAGGGCTTTAAATTGTCAATTTCATATGCTTAAATATCAGCAATACTTAATGTCACTGCTTAAACAGAAAATGTTGACAAATTCTGAATGTGCAGAAAACAAGGAAATGCAGGATTTATTGCATGCAACTGAACAAGTGGGAAAGCATACTTTGCAATGTGGTTTTGGTTCTCTGGAGGCCTCTTGCAGGGCCGCTGTTACGCGTTCTGTCATTAGACGGCATGCTTGGTTAAAGGAACAGAATCTGCCTGATCATGTTGAAGCAAAATTATTAGATGCTCCATTACAGCATAATACTTTGTTTTGTGTTAAATCAGAAGAGGTGTTGAAGGAAATGGAGGACAAAGTGAAATCTATGCAGACAGTTAAGGATTTCTTACAGGTGCAGCCACCCAGATTTAGCAGGAACTGGCCTACAAAAGAATTGGTCATTTCCAGTGTCAGACAGGCCACAAAGAGGCAGATACAGATGCCCCAGAGGCAGATCCCAGCCCCAAGGCTCATACAGGCCTAATCATTGGGGTGCTTCTACCTCCAAAAGCAGAGAAGACAAAGCACAGCCATACAGGAAGCAGTCCCAATGACTTTCCTCTGCCAGCACCAAGCACTTATCTTTTGACAGCCCCCTTAGGGGGGAAACTAGCACTTTTTTCACAAAATTGGCACATGATCACCCAGGACAAATGGGTCTTGAACATAGTGTCTCAGGGCTACAGGTTCCACTTTCACACCCCGCCAACAGCAAAAGGTATGCCAGACCTGCCACACAATCAATGGGCAGAGGCACAAAAGCAAGTTTCATCCCTCATGGACATGAGGGCCATTCAGCGAGTACCACAGCAAGAGCAGGGACAAGGATTTTACTCGAGACCTTTCTTGGTACCCAGAAAGGACAAAGCCTGGAGACCAATACTGGACCTGTCTATTCTAAACACATTTCTGGACGTTCCAAAATTCAAAATGTTGACTCTGCAGCAGCTTCTGCCCATGCTGGACAAGAAGGCTTGGCTTGTAACTTTGGACCTAAAAGAGGCATACCTGCATGTCCCAATCAGACAATCTTGCAGAAGATACCTCAGATTCATAACTGGCTTAATGCACTACCAATTCTCTGCACTGCCCTTTGGCTTATCTACTGCACCCAGGGTCTTCACAAAATGCCTGGCACCAGTAATTGCATTTTGCAAACAAAGAGGAATCCAAATATAGCCTTACTTGGATGACTGCCTTATTCAAGCAGAGAACAAGGACATCCTACTAAAGCATCTGGCGTTTGTAAAAAGATTATTTGCCTAGGGTACACAGTAAACGAAAAGAAATCAAAGCTAGTACCCTCTCAAGAGATAATATTCGTGGGTGCAAGCTTAAATACAACTGCCCAGATGACTTATCTCATGCCAGACAAACAAAGGCAACTGACTTCTTACTTCAAAATGTTGGCAACAAAGACCCAGTTATCTGCAAGAAAAATTCTGCAGGCTTTGGGCTTCATGGCATCCTGCATTCTGCTAATTCCATATGCCAGACTGCATATGAGGAAACTACAATGGTATCTAAAAAGTGTTTGGACTCAACATTACCACAGCCTGGAAACATTAATTACCCTCATTCCCTGCCTGAAACAGGAGTTTCGATGGTGGGCACAGGCCTGTCACCACAACAAGGGACAGCCATTCACTTTACCCACCGCCAGCCAGACACTAATAACGGATGCATCAGATTATGCCTGGGGGGCCCACATGGCAGGAAGATGTATTCAGGGCACATGGCCTGCAAGCCAGATGCATCTTCATATCAATCAAAAAGAGATGCTAGCTGTTCAGAATGCCCTGACAGTTTTCAAGGATCTACTTCATCCAGGACAACTACTGATTTAAAGACTGACAATACTACAGTCATGTGGTACATAAACAAGCAGGAAGGCACACATTCCTACCCCCTCTGCAGACAAGCCATGACTTTGTGGGACACAGCATTGACTTATCAAGTTCACCTGCAAGCACAATTCCTGCCAGGAAAGATACTCTGGCAGACGAACTAAGTGGAAACCTCATGGATCCCCACGAGTGGAAACTGGATCCACAAGTCTTCAGCATGATAACAAGGAAATGGGGATGCCCAGACATAAATCTATTTGCCTCCCCTCACAACTGCCAACTACAGAGATTCTGCACAAGGTCTTATCACAAGCAAGCATGGAAAGTGGATGCCTTATCCTTCAGCTGGAAAAACCTAACAGTATATGCCTTTCCTCCACTGCCTCTCCTCCCCAAGGTACTCCTAAAGGTCAGACGAGAGAAGCCAAAAATTATACTGATTGCCCCAGACTGGCCATGCCAGCACTGGTACCCAATCCTAAAGAACTTGTCTCAAGGTCCAGCTTGGACATTGCCTCATATTCCTCACTTACTGACCCAACAAAACAATCAGAACCTGCACAGCCAACTCGGGACCTTAAATCTGGCAGCATGGCAGATAATGTAGCCATTCAGAACACTCCTCTCTCCAAAGATGTGATGGGTGTTATTTTGGAGGCCAGGAAAATGGAAGAGATTCTGTGCTTGGAACCAGGCACAAGGAATTGACATGTTTGTACCAAATATTCCTCAGATTTTACAATACTTAACTGAGATGCTGGACAAAGACCTATCCTTTTCATCAATTAAGATCCATGCCTCTGCCATTTCACCCCATTACAATACGGAACCTCCTATTTTTTTCTCATTCTTTAATAAGGCAGTACCTCAGAGGGGCCAAAAACATAAGACCTCCAAGGAGAGCACCAGTACCTGCATGGGACCTCAATTATGGCTTGGAAAAACTCACACTGCCTCCTTTTGAGCCAGCCTCAACAGCTGATATAAAATTCTTATCCTGGAAAACAGCTCTGCTCCTAGCAATGACCTCTGCAAGACGAGTCTCTGAGTTACAGGCACTCATGGTTGTGGAACCTTTTATAATTTTCCATCCAGACAGGGTTTCTCTGAGGACAAACCTGACATTTCTGCCTAAGGTGGTGTCCAGTGTGGCCCTTAACCAAACCATTGACTTGCCTACTTTTTATCCAAACCCACAGAACAAGGGTGAGAGACTTCTGCATTCTTTGGACATACACAGACAGCTACGCTTCTACTTGGACAGAACTAAAGCTTTCAGAAAGACTGAGCAACTTTTAGTGGCATATGCTGCAGGATCACAAGAAAAGGCTATCTCAAAACAGGCCATTTCAAAATGGATAGGCCATTGCATTCATTCTGCTACTCTCACAACATGGCAAATCAGTGCCTAAGGGCATTAGGCCACATTCAGCCAAAGTAGCAGCCTTCCTCAGAGGAGTACCAACCAAAGACATCTTGGAGGCTGCAACTTGGAGTTCAGTGCACACTTTTACAAAGCACTACCACTTACCTCTCTACTCTAAATCCAGAGCAGGCTTTGCCACTGCAGTTCTGCAGGGCCTCATAGCCTCTCCTAATCCTATTTAGCCCCAGCCACCCATCCTCAGCTTTGGGATTCAACCCAAGAGTAATGACTGCAACAGTGAAACACGATGAACATAGTACAGTTGTGTACCTATCATAAATGTAGGTGTTCGAGTGTATTCACTGTTGCAGTCCAGGTTACCCTCCCACCATCCCCCTTTCTTTTGCTGGGTCTTATCTGTACTTGTCTATTCTATACAACCTATGTGGTGTATTTGCTTGTAAATGTTTACCTTAGTGCATGCATGTTTATTGGCATAATTTTAGTTTTAGCCTACCCTTTTGGGGGCACCTGACATCTGGGGCAAGAAAAACTGAAGAAAATGGCATCGGCTGCATCTTTTATACCACTGGCGCACTGACGTCGGGGAAGAGGTGACAGCAACCGACACCGGACCAAGACTTTGGAATTCAGACTGCGGGTAGCCTGCCAGCAGGATAACCCAAGAGTAATGACTGCAACAGTGAATACACTCTAACATCTACATTTATGGTAGGTACACAACTGTACTTTTCGGCTACTTGCAAAGTGCATTTCCTACAACATAAAGACCGTGTAGCATCAGATTTACCTAATACGAAGTCACATATATATATATATATATATATATATATATATATATATATATATATATATATATATATATATATATATACACACACACACAGAAAGATGGCTAAACAGGAACACCAGAGCCTTACTAAAAGCTAGAGATAAAGCCTGGAAAATCTGGAAAACTGACAAAACCCCTGGCTCCAGGCAATACTATCAACAGCTTAGAAACAAGGCTAAGGCTGAATCCAAAGTAAACAAACAAAACTATTTTCTTAGCACCCAAAGGAAATGTTCAAATAATCCACAAAAATTCTGGCATGCCATTAACTCCCTACTAAAGCCAGGCAAAACCACAACTCCAGCACCCAGATCTACTAACAA
This sequence comes from Protopterus annectens, assembly GCF_019279795.1. NCBI lineage: Eukaryota > Metazoa > Chordata > Ceratodontiformes > Protopteridae > Protopterus > Protopterus annectens. The sequence goes on from NC_056740.1 coordinate 366,184,977, forward strand.
TACCCTAGACATAGCTTCTCAATTTAATAATCATTTTACTAAATCCATCTTATCCCTGTCCAGTCAAATAACCAAAAACAGTCTACCTCAATCACAACCTAACCTATCACCAGTGCCCACCTCAACTATCAAAAAACTCCTCCTAAAACTAAAGCCAACCACACTGGCAGCTGATAACATACTTGCTGCATACCTGAAAATGGCTAGTGACTCTCTATCATATCCTGTCTCCATCCTTATCAACCGCTCCATACCAGAATCCTACATACCCAAACTCTGGAAAGTATCTCACATCATTCCTCTCCATAAAGGAGGTAATTCGTACAAATTCTCCAACTACCGACCTATTGCCATCCTTTGCCCCTTATCCAAAATTCTTGAGAAATGCATCCACTTGCAAGTGATGACATTTCTTAACACACATACAATCTACTATCTAACACACAACACGGTTTCCATCCATCCACATCACAGCACTACCACAGCCCTTCTATCCTTCACTAATTATATAAACCTTCACAGGAATGATAACAAATATGTATCAGCCATTTTCCTAGACCTCTCAAAAGCATTTGATATGGTCTCCCACTCCATTCTACTTGACTCACTAACATCTACTAGACTCACTAACATCATTATCCTTCACCTCCTCTACTGTAGCCTGGTTCAGAAGCTACCTATCTGACAGGCAACAGTCAGTCCATTGGAAAGGAACTCTGTCTACACAACTTCCAGCCACTATAGGAGTCCCACAGGGCTCTATACTGGGCCCGCTGTTGTTCTCTATTTTCACAAATCACCTCAATAGCTCTACACAACATGCCACACTCATACAATATGCGGATGATTCAATCCTGATCTGCTCCGCCTCATCTACCACCACCCTACATACACTCACTCAAGATACCTTTAACTCAGTAGAAAAATGGATATCAGGTATCCAACTAATTCTAAATCCCAGAAAGACAAAACTGCTACTATTTACCCGTAATAGATAAAAAAAAAAAAAAAAAAAAAAACTCTCCTTTACCATAACATCTAAGGATGGCACCACCATCTCCCCTTCTATCCACACCAAACTTCTGGGCATTGAAATAGATAATAATCTCCACTTTGATGTTCACATCTCACATACCATAAAACTAGTACACAAAAAACTAGGCTCCCTATAAAGGCACAAGTCCTTTCTCTCACAAAAAGCAAGAGTCACTCTTGCACAAAGCCACCTCCTCTCAACTCTATTATATGCAACACCAATCTTTACCCAAATCAGACAATGTGACCTAGACAAACTAGAATCCTGCTACAATAAAATAGCCAAGTTTGCTACTAACTCATCCTATAGAACACATCACTGTGCTGCAGTAAAATAACTAAAATGGCTTGAGCTACCACAGCTACTTAACTATCACCAGCTGGGCACAGCCTACAGTATTGTCAAATATCCTGAAAAAAAACCTTCATTATCCAACCTACTTACTGTCTATACTGCAAACTGGTACTTAAGATCCAGTGTAAAATCTGTCCTCTCCATCACCAAGGCTAACAATAATGCAGGGAAAGCGCTCTACTCCCACACCGTTGCCAGAAATTGGAACTCTCTTCCCCCTATCCGTGTCCACTGCCCCCTCCACATCCATATTCAAATACTCCCTCAGATCACACCTTCTTAGTACCTGGTTATGCCCTTGTATCACATAACCCTACCCATACTACTACTAACTCCCCAAACTCCTCTCTGATCACATGCTGAATCTCTGATCCCCTATAGGCTTGGTCATCTGAAAGGGTACTTTTAACTATAGAATTTTACTTGATAAATTTTATTCTCTTACCAATGTATAACTGACATTGTCTTTTTACCCATGTTCTATATATTTTTTTTACCTGGAGTGTTTTATTAATTTCTTGTTATATTACTATGCTCAGCATATATGATAAAACCGGTTTGTGTATTATGCTGGATGTACCGTAACTGACATTGTTTTTTACCTATGTTCTATATCTTTTATTTAGAGTGTTTTTATTAATTTCTTGTTATATTACTATGCTCAACATACATGATGTAACCTGTTTTGTGTATTATGCTGGATGTACTTTATTTGTATAACTTGATGCTGGAGCTTTTCTCCCTGGGTCTCCGCTGAAAATGGACCTGGTCCAGTCAGAATTTCCCGGTTAACAAATGTAAAATAAAAATAATTAAATAAATTATTGTGTGACGATCTATGTGTAACAAAAGCAATTGGATAGCTAGTTGATCTATAGATGCACAATATAATTTATGCTGCCAAGGATGAGATATGCATATATTCTAAAGTGGAGCGTGCATACAATTTTATTATGTTATGAATTTTGAGTATTATAATGTGGATTTTATTTATGTGTGAGCAACAAATAGTTAATTTGTTGCTGTTTTAATCTGTTTATGATGTCAAGCAACTAGGGGGTGTTTTGTGCTGAATTGATTTGCTACAACAAACATTTGAATTTAATTAGGGGGAGGTGTTATTTATAAATGGAAATGTTTGGCAGTTTATGCACTTTTACTTGTAAATGGTCTGAAGCCACATTTTGTGGTGAAAGCGCTTACCTATTTGAAAATAAATGTGATTTTATTTTACTGAATGGTAATACAAGTCATGCTTCAGTTTACCGTTGCTGTTCTCTGCTATTTGGTATTTCTACCTGCTAAGGTAAAACATAAGATGCTGGCACATTGTTCTCATTCTCTATCAACAGCTGTGAAGATGAAAGTCCTATAGTTTTAAGTAGACTAAGACACTTTTCCTGGTCGAAGTTGCATCATTTAGAAGATTGTTTGAAATTCGAGTTCATCTTCAAAATTTTATATATCCTGTCTCACAAAAAACTGGTATTTTTATGCACAGTTGCAGTGCTTATGCCAGGACTGGCTGTAGAGAGAGAGCACTTGCTTTATTGCTTAAATGTGCAGCAGCAACTACACTTTTTTTTAGACAGAGCAAAAAATGTCAGTAGGAGCAACAGTTTTTCTCATTTGTATTGAACAAACTGGGATAAACTTGATCAATTGTTACTGTCTAGGTGATGTACATGCTCTTTTGGGAAAGTGCAGTGTAACCTTGCCAAGTAAACCTAAGGCACATTCGGTGAGAGCTGTAGCAAATTTTTCTTTCTTTTTTTTTTTTTTTTTTTTCAAAATTCCATATTTGGTAATATCTGTGCAGCTACAGTTTGGGCTTAACAGTATACATTTCCAAGACACAATAATCTGGGTGTGATCTAAAGGTAGAGCTCCTGCTTTGGGGTTGTCCTTTTTTGTGGTATACTGTCCTGGTAGACAGACTAGCTCAGGTAATGTACAAAAGTTATGCATTTACCATAATGTTATATCTTTATTATACATATCCATCCACTTTATGATCAGTATCCCTCCAGTTTAAAAAAACTGCCCAGATTTCTCTCCTTCCCTTTGCAAACCCTTGCCTTTCCTGTAGGGATGACTCGTGGCCTGCTGTACAGCTTCTCTTACTTAATATTTTCCTCAGCTCAAACTCCCGTCTGGAGAATTGGTAGATTTTTATGCACTGCGACAGCTAGAGGAAGAGATTTTGAGCCTAAAAGAGTTTTAAAGGTGCTGAACAACTGCTCTCTGTGGGTAGCCAGTCTTAGTGTTAAAGTGGACCAGCTTGGATAGTGAAAATCTAACATTATGATAAGTATATAACCATTTTGTCTTTAAAACAAAAGTTAAGTAAAGCTAATAATAATAATAATATTTTTAACCTTCAGCAATTAAAACATTAATAATTTCATATCACTTTTACTGACGTGACAGTTCATAGTTTTAAGTTAATGTTGCCAGAAAGTGTTGAATGTGCTTAGAGAGCCATAATATTTGTAATGATTGTCCAGTGTTAATTGCTTTGAGTCAGCATTGTAGAACCAGCTGTAAATACCCACTACCCATTTATCAAATACATGGCTAGAAAGGTAAAATTGTCAAGAAAAACACCTTGTCTTTTAATTTTACTGCTTTTCATATTTGCAACTCCTATCTAAATCTTGTGTTTTTGATTATAACATCAGTCTAAGGTGGAATACACGCTGGGCTATATTTTCCAGTATCAAAAGAACATAACTGCTCAGGCTGGTAAGTGTGCCAGTACAAGCTGATCAGTCCCTAAGCCTTAATTCACAGCTGGGTCCGTACAGCTGCTGTTGATTGTGTTATGCAGTACTGTACAGCCAACGGATACAGAAGGGTACAGCAATGCACAGGATGACTGCATTAGTCTGATAATAAGCCAAAGGTCTGTCACATGGTAGCATGAATTAAACATGGTTAGAATAACAAGACTTCTCCGGCCTTTACCAGCATTCTCATTTTTTAAATAATTTCATATAAAAGCATAGAGTTAAGGTCAGTGAACTAGACATTAATACAATGCAGAAGAGGATACAGGAGTTAGGAAAGGTGGAATGCTAGATCATTAAGATGGCAATATCGTCAGGTTTCAAAAAAATGAACAAAAAATAGGGGAAATTATTTGTGCTGCATGGTATAAAGAGGTTGCATCATCTACTGACTATAGCAAGTAAAGATGGAATAAAAACATACCACACTCCCTGTACTTGTTTTTGCATAAAAATGTTTAAAGAGAAATAGTATGGCACATTACATCTAACACTTGTACAGCAGTACAGTATTAAGCATAGGCTGTTTTTCCGAAACGTTTTTCAGATATCAAATTGTTTTTTTTTTTTTTTTTTTTTTTCAGAATGTTTAAATGAGCTGAACTATCCTGAGAGGTAAGGGTCTCATTAATGAAGCTAAAACAAGCAATTATGGGGAGCAGAACTCATGGCCTATCATTACATGCCATAGAGTAACGTTGAAATAATTGTCCCAGTCTCATTCAGAAACTAATCTCCCAGGCTGATATAATGCATGTTCCAAGACTGAGTAGTGGATATTCAGCGATGCCATTTGCAGTTTTTTTTATCCGAGAATATAACTTGGGTTTAAAGTCACATATTGTATAGAAGACCGACAAAGATAATATCAGCAAGTAATACAGTCCACTATAAAGGATATGGAGAATTATACAGTTAATTGTAATAATTATTAAAAAATGTAAATGCTGATTTGGACAGAGTAATTACTGTGTTGTTGTAAATCAAGCATTGCACTCAGAAATATGTCTAGGCAGCTGAAGGTGTTAATAAAAGAAATCTATGAAGTTGACATGTTCCACAGTTAGATTAGCGGGAAAAATGCATGCAGCTACCAGCACATCACGGATGCACTTATGAGTTCCAGAAAGAAAGAAAAGTGTACTATATTGATAGAACAAAATCCTTTAGGACTTGTAATCAGCTGCTAGTTTCTTATGAAGGTAAGAAGAAAGGGCTGCTAGTTTCTAAATAGACCATTTATAAATTGTTGTCCCAGGCTATTTTTGTTCTTACCATAACATGTCACTTCCAGACAAGGTCAGGGGCCCACTGTACTAGAGTCGTGGGTACTTTAGTGGCTTTTTGGAAAGATATGGACTCTAGAAACATAATAGAGGCAGCTGCTTGGTCTTCAGTGCACACCTTTGCCAAATTCCACTAACTAGATTTCTTCTCTCGGTCTAGAGCAGGCTGTGCTCTGACTCATACCAGAGGGAGTGTTTAGCTACCTCTGAAGGAGTGTGGCCCTACTTCGGGCTGCTGTCAGTATTTCTTCTTGAAGGATTGTGGCCATATTTGGTCCTGTTCCCTGCATGGTCTAGATTTGGCAGGTGAATGGATTTGTCCCTCAGGTCCTTTTCCCTGCCCAAGGACCTCTGAATCTTGTGCTTGGGACTCCTGGGGTTTTCTCAGTTTTCCTTGAGGCCAATGATAACCATCAACTCCTTTGAAATATTTACATTAATACTGTAATGTACTGTAATACAGAAATACTCACATTTAGATTTTTCTGTACATTTTCACAAACAGCATTTTATATTTTGGAAATCACTCATCCTAAGCATATAGCATCAGCAGCACTTTAAGCCAGACCTGGTGTTTCATGTGATGATGAGCATTTCCTGTCCATGTGCTTGTTTTTTCAGGTATTTACAGAGGTATAAAAAGTCATAACTATTTACTAACACTCAGTATCTCTTAAGCTGTACAGTTTAGTATCCGCGGCAGATTTTCCAGCACTCGCTAAGGATTTAGCTGGCACCATGTGGTATTCCGCAAGTCACATGATCTGAAGTAGTTAACTGCATTCTTTCTGCACATATGGGTATATGGATCCGAGCCGGCAAAACTTTTCAAGCATCAGCTCTGAGCTCCAAGCTCCTCCCTTACCTATATTACATCACTTCCTCCTGTCTAGCCCCAGATCTCGTTTGCATCGTGGTCTCTGAGCTCTAAGCAAGGTGGTAAGGTTTTTTGGTCTTATTAGTGTAGTTGGTTGTGAATACCTTTTCCTCCCTTCTTCGTGTTTGGTCGTCGTGTTAGTTGTAAAAAAATATATATATATAGTGTTTGTGTAGTACTGTTTTTGTAGTCTGGTTTCCCGCCTAGGCCCAATCCCTTGTTAAGTGTGTGTGTGTGGGCTGTTAGGGCTTTTACTGTTATCCACTATGGCTGAACAGCCTAAGGTTCTTTTTAAGAAATGCACAGAGTGTGGTTATAAGCTCTCACCAGCCGATGGCCACACTCTGTGTATTCTATGTTTAGGGGTCGCCCATCTGTCTGCATCCTGCGACATTTGTTCAGGCTTTAACCCTAGGGCACTGAAGGATCGTCAGGCTAAGCTTGTGGCTAAAGGTCTTCTACCAGCTTCTGCCCTGGAGTCTGCCTCAGTTTCATCTACCAGCTTCTGCCCTGGAGTCTGCCTCAGTTTCATCCCCAGCCAGTGACACTGTGCAGGCAGGGACTCAACCTCCCGCCCGGCCTGCCTACATCGGATTCATCCCAGAGAGGTAGGGACAGAAGAGAAAAGGAGAAGCACCACAAAGAGAGGGACAGGCCCAGAAAAACATCACCGGACAGGGAGTCCTTTTCCAACCCCTCTTCAAAAGCACGCAGGTCTTGTTCTCCTCGGCTCCGCTCTCCCAATTTCTCGCCGGAGCCGATGGAGCCATCGGAGCCAAGGCACTCCCCTCAGATCCGGCCCAGACCCGAGTTGGTCGCTTCCTCCAGGTCGACTCTGAGTGTCTCCGACCTAGATATGGACAGGCTGATGAGGAGGTTCATCCAGAACCAGATTCAGATGGGAGTCTTACCAGGGCCCTCTCCCATTGGAGAGGGTCCCTCTACAACTGTGTTCCACCCTATTGCTCCTTCCTCGATCCGACCTATCGCTTCGGGGTTGTCTGGTCAGAGACCTTTCGGAGCTGTTGGGTCGGCACCAATGGTTCTCGTTTCCTCGACGCCGGCCGTCACCTCGAGTTCCTCGGATCCGATCTGAGACTCTCGGAGCCGTGGTCGGGGAGTTGGACCCGAGGGTCGAGATCTTGCTCTTTCAGATCCCATCCTCGGTGCCCAGACTACCCTGCCATCGGCTCCGATCCCTGCTTCGGATCTGGGGAGAGCCTCATCCTTACGAGCTACGGAGGCGTGCTCTCCATCGGCATTCGGGGCAGTGGAAAGGGTTCTCCCCCTGGGGTTGAGGCCACAGCTCACCTACTCGGATCCTACCCAGACCCCTCTGATTTTGGATTCTGCTCCCATTACCCTGTCTCAGGGACAGCCCGTGCCAAAGCAACCCCAGGTTGTTCCCCTCAAGGTACCCCCGGAGGCTTAAGAATCCTCTTCAGAGAGTCCCACTGGAGAGGAACCTCGTAAGCGCAAGTGTAAGAGGAGGCACTTGGACTCCCCTGAGTCCATTACCACCGATACGGACTTGGATGAAGGAGAGGGTTCCCCCAGATCACCTACCGAGGACGTCTCGTTCGGAGACATTATGGAGATCCTCCACCAAAGAGGAGGTTGGTCAGCCCCAAAAACCTATGTGGATGAGTCCGTATTCCTGGAGGCCTTTGGCGCGGGCCCATCTACTTCCTGGGTCTCCCCTCCAGCGGACCCTTTGGTGGACCTCATCACCACTAGGACATGGAAGGATCCTGACACCGTAGAGCCTATACCCAAAAGGCCAGACAAAATTCTTTCCCCACCGTCAGACAGGCAGGCATGGTCCAAGGGAGCCTCGATAGACGCTTTGGTAGTTACAGCAGCCACAAAGAGTGAACTGGCACAGGAGAGTTCTCGGTTCATCCACCAGACAAGGAGTCCAGGTCGATGGATCGTTTCGGGAAGCGCATGGGCTCGTCAGCGACATTTTCTATCAGTGCGCTGAATTACTTGTCACATGTCATCCGACTGCAGCGAGACCTTATATCGGAACTAACTGAGTCGCCCCCGGAGTCTCTCTTGCAGCACGACAAGCAGTCCATTACTGTGAAGATGACTACACTGAAATCAGTGACTAATACCTCTATGCGTCTCCTCTCTCATGCTACGGAGGGAGCCGCTAGAGCTGCTGGTACAGGCGTTGCCTTGAGGCGACACGCCTGGATCAGGCTGTGTAAATTTGCGGAGTCCTTTAAGGCGTCTTTCATAAACGCCACTTTCGATGGATCATCCCTCTTTGAGAAGACTGTACGTGACACACTAACCCAGAGTGAGAAGGATGGAAAGACTTTGTCAGCCATCGGAATCCGCTCCTCTAACCCCCAGAAATCCTATTCCAGGAACCAAAAGGGACAAAAGAAGATGTGGTTCCAGAAATCACAGTTTTTTCGTGAAACTCAGGAATATTCATCCCCCAGAGTCAGAAGGGGACAAGACCGACGCCGTCCCAGAGGCAGAGGGGGTCCCAGAAACTTTGGGTCTAGGGAACCTTTTTCCGACAGACCTGCACAGCAACCCTGAGGGGTTTGCCTGGCTGCTCTACTCTGGAGGCAGTCTGGGGAAGATTTTCCTTACATCCAGCGGCATGGGAGTCCATTACTGCCGACCGTTGGGTGTTAAACATCATATCCAGAGGATATTCTATCCCCTTCATTTCATGTCCCATAACTCCCAACACGCCTTCTAGATGTTCCACCCGCTCACAGGGAGGCTGCAGCATTAGAGGTTTCGAAGCTGCTACAAAAACGAGCCATTGAGCCGGTCCCCCCAGATCAATCCAGATCAGGCATCTACTCCAGGTTCTTTTTAGTGCCAAAGAAGACGGGGGACCTCAGGCCCATTCTGGACCTGTCTATCCTCATCCTATCGGTAGAGAAACAAAAATTCCGGATGGTCACTCTACAGTCCATTCTACAGTTTCTGAGAGAATGCGACTGGATGTGCTCGTTAGACCTCCAGGACGCTTACTATCGCATCAAGGTCCACAGGGGCTCCAGGAGGTTTCTGCACTTCCGGCTAGGGGCCAGTCACTTTCAATTCAGAGCCCTACCCTTTGGTCTCACCGCAGCCTCCAGGGTGTTCATCAAGGTTATTGCGGTCATAGCGGCTCACCTGAGACTTCAGGGCATTCGGGTATTCCCCTACCTAGATGACTGGCTCTTCACTGCATCCACCAAACGTCTCTTGTGTCAGGCCCTACACTACTTCCTCGGTCTGGCTCACAAGTTAGGCATCACGATCAACCTCAAAGTCCCACCTGACTCCGATTCAGATCATAGACTTCATCGGGGCACGGTTGGATTCGATTCAGTCAAAGATTTTTCTCACCCCGGAAAGGATAGAAAATCTCAGACTGCATGTATCAGCGATCTTGGATCACTCTGTAGTCACAGCAGCCGATGTTCTCAGGGCCCTGGGTTCGATGGCAGCCTCAATCTCTATCCTCCCTCTTGCACGTCTTCACATGAGAGTCCTTCAGTGAAATCTTAGCAGTTCAGTGGTCCTAGCTAGACCTCCCGATGAGTTTCCACATTCGAGTCAACCAGACATGCAGAAGATCACTCCAGTGGTGGCGTCAATCAGCGGACATTTTTGCGGGGCGCAGCTTTCTAGCCCCTCTGGCTCAAGCCACGGTGACCATGGACGCCTCCCAGCTCGGGTGGGGGGGCACTTCCTGGGAAGAACAGTCCAAGGCACGTGGTCCCTTCCAGAGACCAAGCTACACATCAGTGTCCTGGAGATGAGGGCAGTGGTTTTAGCGTTGAGAGCCTTCCACCCTGTCCTACCTCCGGGGACGGTAGCCATTCAATCAGACAACATGTCTGTAGTCTGGTATATAAACAAACAGGGAGGGACCCGATCCCTACCCCCTTTGTCGCCAGGCCATGAGGGTTTGGGAGTGGGCCATATCCACCAGCCCGTTTCTCATAGCAATGCATATCCCAGGACAATCCAACATTCTAGCGGACAGTCTCAGCAGGGCAATCCTTCTGCCTTACGAGTGGTCTCTGAAACGGTCAGTGGCGGAGAAAATCTTCCTTGTTTTTGGGGTCAGCCTTGCTGCGATCTCTTCGCATCTCCTTCCAACACGAAGTGCAGCAACGTCTTCGCTCTGATCCCCCCCTCTGGGGGATGTCCCCAGGGACGCTCTAGTCCATGCTTGGCCTCCCGGGCTACTGTATGCTTATCCTCTGTTACCTCTTATTCCAAAGTATCCTTCAGATTGCTTGCCGGCTGCAGTGCAAAGTCATTCTCATAGCTCCCTTCTGGCCTTGCCAAGTGTGGTTTCCCTTCCTATGTTCTCACCTGTTGGCTCCTCCATGGATTCTAGATCCATGTCCGGATCGAATTTCTCACCCGTTGGGCATGCCCTTGCCCAACCTGGACAGTCTCAAGCTGACTGCGTGGCTGCTCCAGTTCCCATGATCATCAGGACTCCTGGACTTTCGTCCCCTGTTAAGAACATTCTGGTAGCTTCTCTTAAAGCATCCACTAGGAAACTCTACAATAGCAAGTGGAGACGTTTTTGCATTTGGGCCTCTCAACGCAATCAGAACCAGTTTACAGCCCCCGTTCCGGTCATACTGGATTTTTTGGCTGATCTTTTTCTATCGGGCGAAAGTGCTTCCACCATCAAGGTTCAACTGGCTGCCATTTCTAATTTTCATGTAGGTGAAAATAAGGTTGCTCTGGCTTCTGCCAAACTGTGTAAAGCTTTCCTGAAGGGCAGTTTTTTATTGCGACCACCAGTTAAAGAAACAGTGCCCCCCTGGGATCTGACTTTTTAGTCCTTCAAGCTTTGACCTCCCCCTTTCGAGCCAGCTGGTTCAGTTCCGATGAAGTTTTTGTCGTGGAAGACAGCATTCTTGGTTGCCATCACTTCAGCTAAAAGAGTTTCAAAGTTGCAGGCCTTATCCTCCTTGCCCCCCGATTTGGTTTTCCACAAGGATAGGGTTTCGCTGCGTACAAACCCTTCTTTTCTTCCCAAGGTGTCCTCAGCAGCCAATATTGATCAGTCTATAAATTTGCCAGTCTTCCCAAATTTCCAAAATAGAGGTGAATGTAAGCTTCATTTATTGGATGCCCATAGATAGCTATGTTTTTACCTCCATAGGACTAAACCCTTCCGGAAGTCGGAACAATTTGTCTCTTTTTTTCTAAACCATTTGTGGGCAAAGCAGTTTTGAAAGTGTCCTTAGCAAGGTGGATCACTCTTTGTATTGCACAAGTTTATAAGGACAAAGGTTTATCTCCTCCTGGTGTATTGAAGGCTCATTCCACTAGGGCATTGGCCACTTCTGCAGCTTTCTGGTCAAGAGTTCCGTTAGACTATATCTGTGCGGCAGCGACTTGGGCCAATTCGCACACATTCATCTCTTATTATAAATTGGATCTCATTTCTAGAGGGAGAGCATCCTTTGGCTCTGCGGTGCTCAGAAGTATCCTTCCATAAGGGTCTCCCAGGAATACTAGTAGCTGGGGACTCTGTCCCATATGTGCAGAAAGAATGAAGTTAACTACTTCAGATATAGAAGTTATGTACTTACCATAACGTTCCATCTGAGTAGTTAGACTTCATTCTTCTGCACCTTCCCTCCCTCCATCCCCCTCACTCTTTAGGTTTGTCCTGTTTAGGATTGTGGTTATGTTGCCATTTAGTGACAGCAAACTTGATCTGTGGCTAGATAGGAGAAAGTGATGTAATATAGGTAAGGGAGGAGCTTGGAGCTCGGAACTGATGCTTTGCCGGCTCGGATCCGAATCGGATCCGTATACCCATATGTGCAGAAGAATGAAGTCTAACTACTCAGATGGAACATTCTGGTAAGTATATAACTTCTATTTTCTGTCAGTACTAATATAAATATGGAGGCAATACATTTTTCATGATTAGGCATTTGGCAGTATTTCTAGTGTAGTGCATTATGCATGGACGGCAATGGTGTACTTTTCTGTCTCCCACCCCAAATGTTTACATTTTGTTCCTCGGGAAAACGTACCTTATGAGGTTATGAAAATATAAATGAAAACAATCCTAATATGTGGCAAACAGTTGTCTTCATTGTATTACATCCTAGATCAAAGGTCTTCATGTCATTTTGTTTCCTACGCCAAAACCTTTTGCATGTTAACCACCATTAATTGCAGAATCATTTGTTTATGGAACACTGCTCTAAACGGTGTCGTAATGTCATAAGGAGCTATGGATATCACTGGAAGTGGGCCAGATAAGTGCCATGGGTGCTAGACTGTAGCTTTTTCCACCACTTTGGGGCAGTGGTCTTCTGGATTCCTAAGGGGGTGCCCCTAGCAGTACTACTTTATTGTCAGTACCCTTTGGTTGGTGATTGGCCCACAGCTCAAGAAGTTGGCTTGTGTGTGCTGCCCAGGGCTGATCTGGCTGGTTGGCCTGAATTTTGCATTCACTCCTGCCATTCAGGTGAGATGCATTGTATGGGCTGCTGCCCAGTGTTGTACCCATGAATGGGGGTTTTCATTAAAGTTAGATATAGCATTCATTCTCACCTTATTTCTTGTATGATGAAGTCTCTGCTTGAGGGGTTGAAATTCTTTCGTCCACACACCTTCCCAGCCATTTTCAAGTGGGTACTGCCCTTTAAGTAAGATGTTGTATACCTTTGTACCATTTGATTCCATTTGCAATCCTGGCTGTACTTGTAGGGTTTTGTTTTGCAAGACTGTGGTTGCTGGAGACAGAGTGAGCTGTCAGGCATGAGGGATGATCAAGCCTATGAATTTGGTTAATTTTTTCATTGCATGTGACATTACTGGCCTGTATAGGAACTCCTGAAAATTATGCTGATTTCTCATTGATGGAATCCAGACTGGTTAATCCCTTCACCAATGAAGATCCTAATTTGTAGATCAACTGATAAGGGAAAAATTATATTTATTTGGACCAGTGAAGTATATGGCTACATTGTCTTTGTCCCAAGCATGGGGGTTTCATTAGAAATGTGGTTGCTGACACTGTCATTACTGATGCTAGCTAAAAATAAATAAACGCATAACCTGTGAATGCAGCCTACATTGCCATTGGTGTTCTATGATAGCTTTTTACTAGACTAAGAAACCTGAAGATTTAGGTTTGGACCATGCAAATCCATTTCAAACTATGCTTTATGTTCTGTGCCAGTTGAGTGAACTTCAGTGCTGTATATGCAGTCACATTCCAAAATGCCATTTAAATGTATACAATATTTAATGTAATATTCTTGGGCATACTCCCCATTGTTGTGCGTTTGTTTTGTATTGTTTTCATTATGTCACTTTGCTTCTGGAGTTTGGTCAGTCTGAGTAAAAGATGTTTGCAGTTTGATCCTGTAGGTCCCCATACACTGCAAAACAAAATGCAATGCAAACAAAACTCAAAAGAATTGCAAAACTCACTGTTGCATGTTATAGCATTTTTTTTGCAGGAGGGCTGCTGACAGTACCATAGGGTGCTGCTCTGAGCTACTATAATTTTGGACTTTGTATATATTCCCCTACATTTTAATTTCTGCACTTCTGAAAATGGTCCTCTGTACATTTCTTTTTTGACCTCATTGTCTGCAGACTGTCTGGCTGATCACTGTGTCTCCACCCACTTGTGTAACTAGATGAGAGGTGATTGAGGCCAGCTGTCATCTAGGCAGTAGGTAAGAGATTTTTTGATTTGTTCTCAACTGCTCTCCTGCATATGCCTGCAAGGTCCAAAGGGGTGGGCTTGTGGAGTGTAGTTGATGCCAAAGATAAACCTTATCTTGTATGGAAACATTGGTGCTGATACTTTTTTAGAAAAGGTAGTAGAATATTCCAGAAAACTTGCATCTTTTTCAGAGTAGCTTTTGTATCCGATTCTCATGTTATAAGTTCTCCTTCTGCTTTAGGCATCTGTACTTGACACCACATTACAAAAATTCTAACCAGCGTGTCATCCTGACTGTTGTATCCCAATAAAAAAGTGGTCGCACTTGCACATTTCCCCTAATTGTTCACGCCCCAGAATAAAATTTGCGGCAGTTGCATGGCATTAATAGCTGTTTTCTGTACTCTGTCTTGTCACAACTGAGGGTTTTATTTGTTTTTTTCCCCCTTTCTTACTTGAGACTTCACTTTACCCAGTATTCCTAACACTTCGGGTTAAGTTTTGATTTTAAGTATTCAAGGCAGCTACCCTGCTCCTGTAACAGTGAAACAGGCCTCACAGATAAAGGAAAATGATTATAGTACAGTTGATTTATTTTGAATATAGATCAAAACTTGTTGCATTGTTTTAACCAAGAGCTGTACATATTCAGTTTTGTTTTTATTTTTAACTGGTTAAGTCCTCTGGGCATGTGCGCCTGTTTTTGGGGGTGATCCACTAGCACTGCCGCTTTTACTGTCACACAATAGTTAAAAGAAGTTTGAAGGCCTCGAACTTGGGATACAGGATGAAACTCCTTAGCAGAGGGTATCCTCTGAAAATAATATATTTATGACAATTATTGCCCTAAAGTCAAAGTAAGCCATTTTTTTTAGCAGGAGCATGGCTGCAACATTTTAATTATAATTTCATAGGAAGCTGCTATGTACATGTACTGGAATATTTCTGTTTTATTTATATGAGCAAAATAGACATAAGCATATCCTTTTGTTATGAAACTCATTTCAAAGCTATACAGAAAGTCAGGCTTGTTAAGAAACCTTTTCATTTTCTCAGTTTCATGAGAACAAAGAGGATCTGAAGCCAGCTTCTACCAACAGCCTTTCTTTTGTACTTGCAGGTCCCAGAGGAAATTAATCCAAGGACCCGAACAGATGGATAATGGAGACTGGGGATATATGGTAAGCCTTCAAGTATGTAAAATGTATTAGGGCAGCGGGATTACAGCACCACCCTTCTCACACACACACACACACACATGCCGTGCGCAGTTGTGTTTTTTTTTTTTTTTTTTTTTTTTTTTGAAGATGCATAGTTAAGTTATATCACTTTGTAGCTACTGTTAATGTAGTAACTTAAATTGTGAGTATCACATGATGCATAATTGGCAAAATAAAATAAGAAATAGAAAAAATGTTTTCACGTGACTTCATTTGTGGGTAATATGTATTTCTCATGGGAGCCATGAATGTTTATGTACATGAATGATAGTTGTTGTATCTTTCGGCTTTTCCCGGTTAGGGGTCGGCACAGCGGAACTCCGGTCCGCTAATGATTGGCAGCAGATTTTTATGTACCGAGTTGCCAGCCCTGACGTACAACCTTCATCGAAGGTATGCCCATTCAATCATGTCTCCACACAGAAGACGAGAATCGAACAGACATCTTGCTGTGAGGCGACAAGTGATTTGGTTATTTGCTGAATGCTTAGTAACTATTCAGTTTAACTTAACCCAATCACCTTTTTTTTTTTTCTTTGTGAGCGTCTTTCAGTTTTGTGATATTTTGTTATGTTGGACTGGTTGTAGCTACTTTATAATGTTATGACAAGCTGGATCACAAGTACTGTATTTCTTTTCAAGATGGTATAAACTTTAAACTGAATTTTTTCAGCAGAAGAGTGTGGCATTTCAAATTAGCGGTAGAATTTACAAAACTAATACAAGGTAAGGTTCAAGACATTGCATTTATTTGCTTTTAGTTAGTGTTTGCGTTTCAGACTGTAAGATGCTTTCTTGTTAGACCTGTGATTAAGTACACTAAGAGAACAGTTCCACGAAGTAACAAGTCTGTTTGGAATTTCAGTTTTACTGAAAACAAGGTATCTGATGTCTTTTCCATCAGGCTTCAACTTGTGGGTCACCAAATCCGACTCTGATCTGAAGCCATCCTTCTTTAGTCTTCAGCCTCGGAACCCTGCTTCCTCTACCTGTAGTAGACTGCTGTCCCTGTTCTCTTCAGGTTTTGTTTGCTGCTTTTGAGAGTGCATTGTGGTGTATGAGCTGTGCTCAGTTTATTCTCTGTTTGCTGCTTTTTGATATTGTTACGTTACCCTAGTAGAAGTGTCATGTAGTGTTTAGTGGGCGTTTTCTGCTTGGTCTTGAAGTAGTTAGTGTGTTTCCCTTTCACAGCGTTCCCGCCCTTCTACATTTTTTATAGTGTGTGTTTAGTGTGTTTATATCCTTGATAGCTAAGGTTTTAGGTTCCTAGTAGCTAGGTGTTTACATGTTTTTAAGTGTCTTGAGTTAGCGTTGTTGGCACTATATTGTTATTCTTTGTTCTAGGATGGAGAAGGATGAAGGTTTTAAGACGTGTGGCTTGCAAGCACAAGTTGCCCCCACAAGATGCCTGTGACCACTGCGTCTATTGCTTGGGAGTGAACCACTTGGATCCAGATTTTTCTGCCTGTGCTGCCTTTGTGACCTGGGCTCTTAATGAATGCTGAGCTACGTTGCTCATCAAAGAGCTGCTTCTGCTGGCTGTGGCTCTTCTTCCTTGCTTACTCCAAGCAAGAAGCCTGAGAAGAGGGAAAGTGGTCCTGCAACAAGGACTCGAAGTCCTGATCAAGAATAGAGAGGACTGCAAGTGGTCTGTTTTTTCAGCTGTTGATCAACTGAAGCTGAAGGTTCACAGAACTTTGGGACCTCTGGTGACAATTCAGTAAAGTCTTCTGACCTTAACATCCCCAGTCCATTCTTGGACAATGATTCCTCTTAGATGGGTAGGCTACATACTCCTTTTTCTCCAGTTGTGCCTTCAGAGCTTTTCCTGGAATCTTCTCCCTCTCTACTGTGGATCCAAGCTTCTCCATTTCGGATCAGGTCATCGTATCCTACCCCCGAAAAAGAGGGCTTCCAAACCTCAGTTGCTAGCCTCCTCTGTTCGGTCCACCCGATCAGTTGGGAGCATGAAGCTGTCAGACTTGAGTAGCTGATATGCTTCTCTTTGCAGTCCCCGATACAGTTAGGGATTCCTTCAGTCTCCTTAGTGTCATTGCCTGAGGTTCTAGCTTGTACTGTTGCTTTTCCTCCCTGGTCTGTTCAGGTCTAAGGTTCGTGGCTCCGGCTGTGGTTCTGATGGCCTGGCTGCTTCAGGCATCAACTCCTTCCTTGACGTTCGCAATTCTGGTTTGGTCAGACCTCCGCATTCCTCGTATGGCTGCGGCACATGATAGTTTTGGAATTATCTAGAACTTGGAGCAGGTCAGTTCAGCATCTGATACTGGTGTCTCACTCTTATCTGAAGAGTGCTGGATCCATTTGTCTGACTTTGACCTCTGCTTTTGATGCTGTGGAGAGGATTTTCTCTTGCTGAGAGTGAGAAGGATGGTCAGGAGCGATTTTGGACCATTCCCCTTCCCCCGCGTCTGGGCCTATCAACTGGCTCCAGGACAACCCATGCTTTCTGGTCTCCAGGTGTCCCTATTTTCAGGTTCCTCTGTCCCTTCAAGGTCTGCACTGGACACCCTGGTTGGGGAGGGTCACATTAAGAGTCCTTGCAGGAGGAGGCACGTGCATTCCCTAGATGAATTCCCCACTGAGGATACTGACCTTGATGAAGGAGAGAGCTCCCCCAGATCTTCCTGCAACAATTACTCCTTTGGCAATAATTTGGAATTGTTGAGATGGTTTGGGTGATGGACCACAGATGCAGCTTCCCCGAGTGTGTCTGTGTTTCTGGAGGCCTTTGAAACTGGCTCATCCACATCCTGGATAGTCGCCCCTCCAGAAGCACTTAGTCGACATGGTGCCTTGGAGGGCTTGGTGGAACCCGATATGGTGGAACGAATCCCCAAGAAATCAGACAGGTTTGTGGCCCCACCTTAGGACAGACCACATTGGACTAAGGATCCAGCAGTTGAAATGATCGTTGTAGCAGCTGTCACAAAAAAAAGGTTATCTCAGAAGAGAGTTCTGACCATCCGGCCAGCAGAAAGTCTTGGGAGGTGGACTGCTTGGGAAAGCACTCCTCTGCCTCAGTGACTTTTGGGTTGTGTGCACATGTGGGACACCTTGCAAGGCAGGCACCAGCATAACCATGCTACAGCATGCCTGGATGCATTTGTGAAACTTTACAAACTGGTTTAAGGCATTCTTTGTTAGTGCTGTGGTCAGTTCTTCCCTGTTTAGCCCAAAGATGAAAGACATGTTAACCAGGAGTGAGCAGGATGGAAAGACTGTCTGCCATAGGAGTGCATTTCGCCACTCCACAAAGATCCTTCTCCAAGGAATAGAAATGGAGTAAGTATATATATTTTTTGTAAATTGCAGCAACCTTTACAAGACACTCCTGGGGAAAGTTCCCTTCACAGCAGTTTTGGGGAGGTTAACCATAACAGATGCTCAAGACTAATTACTCCATTTGTGTTTGTCCTTGAGAGTTTTAGTGAGTCATAAAAAGTCCAGCCTGGAACCAGTACAAGTTTTGGAATTTACAAGCCTCCATTTTGATTGAGTCTCTCGGCCAAACTTCCTTTGTCCTAGTTAACTGCTCTTCACCGGAAGGCATCCCACTGGCTTTAGGACCACAAACTTTTGACTTTTACATTTTTATGGCTCTTTGGGCACATGGCAGCTTCCATCTGTCTAGTTCCTTTGGCAAAATTCCATTTGAAGGTCTTACAATGTATTGTGGCAGCTGAGTGGTCTTACTTACTCCTCCCATGGATTTTCCAGTTGTTCTGATGAACATTTGTTACCACCACATTCACTGGTGCTTGAATTTACCTTTGGTCATAACAGGGTGACTATTCTTCCCCAGCCCCAGGCTAAAGTCACTACTTATGCTTCCCTTCTGGGGTGGGGGAGCATTTCGAAGGGAAGACATTCCAACAGAGCTGGTCGGCTTTCAGGGTCAAACTTTGCGTCATTGTTTCGGAGATGAGAGTAGTCCTCCTAGCATTGCAGACATTTCACCTGAGTCACCTTCCCCCAGATCTGATCGTCCATCCTGCAGGGATTTCTCTCCCCAACCTCTGGTCCCTTAGATTGTCCACATGTTTTTTCCAATTCTAGTGATGGTCAGGAATTCCAAGCGCCCTGACAGAGTTATACATTTTCTTTCCTCATCCCAGAAGCCTTCCAACCAGAAAGTATATGTTTGTAAGTGGAAACTTTTCATCACTTGAGCTTAGTTTAGATCCATTTTCAGCTCCATTAGATGTCATTTTGACCTCTTTCACGTTGGGTTGCGTTATTCTACCACTAAGGTACAGTTTGCTACCATTTCCAGTTTCCATATGGTCAGGGATAATGCATATTTTACTGCTCTTAAGCTGTCTAAAGCCTTCCCGAGGGGTACTTTTTTGTTGTGGACACCTATTCAAGATCTAGTACCTCTGTGGTTACCCCCTGTTGATGCTTCAAGTTTGAAGTGTTGTCTTGGAAGACCATCTTTCTGGTTGCTGTAACCTCCACCAGAAAGATATCTGAGCTGCGTGCATTATCCTCCATTCCTCCTTACTGGATTTTTCATAAGGAAAGAGATACTCTTAGGACAAATCTTTTTTTTTTTTTTTTTTTGTCCAAGGTCGCACAGGAGTGTATGATGAACCTCCCTATTCACTTGCCAGTCTTCTTTCCAAATTTCATTAACAAGGAAGTGTATTTATTGTTTGGAAATCCATTGACAACTCAGATTTTATTAGAACAGAACTAAAGGTTTTAGGAAAGCAGACCAGTTCTTTATCTCCTTTTTATGGGTCATGCTGGGAAAGGCTGAAGTTAAAGCTACCCTATCCAAACAGCTCTCCGATTTTATCTGTTTTGTATATTTCTTGAGAGGAATGTCTTTACCTGCTAAGCCTAGAGGCCATACTAGAGCATTTGCAGCAGTAACTGCTTTTTTTTTCTCTCGCAGGCTGCTGTTTGTGATATTTGTGCTCCCTGCTACTTGGTCCAGTGCTCATACCTTTGTTTCCAGTTACAAGCTAGGTGTTCAGCAAAGGTATAGGGCCACTTTGGTTCCACCTTTTTGTGGAATGTTCTCTCCTAATGGCCTCCCTGGAGTTGTACCTGGCTGGGGACTCTGTCCCACAGGTTGAAGCAGATGGAAAAGGCAACATTGGATGTGAAAGTTATGTACGTGACAACACGGAGACATCATTAAGTTTTTTTTTCTCCATTTGTTTGGTGGATTGGTGAGTGTCTCTGACTGGTCAGACGGTTGGGATAATGAGTCACCCTGCTTGGGGCCTTGGCTGTTGCTCTTGTCCATCATTATGTAGTAGTGAATTTTCTCTGTTGCTGGGGGAATGGTCAGGGGCAAACTCATTTTGAGGAGAATAGGGTTAGAGCAGTGTGTTGTGGGGAGAGGAGGTGAAGCTCCAGGGCTGAAAACTCTTTAAAAAAAAAAAAAAAAAATGCTGGCTTTGGATCCGATAACCCACAGGTTTAACCTGATGGAAGAAGACAGTACTGATCTATCATTGTAGTAAGTAGATAACTCATTTCATCTTAAAAATTGGCACCATTTATCTGATAGTTAAATATTTATTATACGTGCACTTTGTTGAATTGCTAACCTAAATTTTACTATTCACTTTGTGTAAGAATCAAGTAGTATTTTTCCTCACTTCCACATGAGTAAGGAAGAGTGTCTTTCTGGACTGATTCCCGATTGCTGTTGGACTCTACCCAATGACTAACAATCCTTGGGCTACTTCAAGGGCAGGGCAAGCACATATTCTCAAAGTGCTATGAATGGAAAGCTTCACAGAGAGGAAGCAGCAACAGTGTGGCCCATGGACATAACGATCTTCCTGTTGCCTTTCTACTTCTTTACACCCCCAAGACATATCATGCACAGTGATTGAGAGCAGTGTAGGATCATAGGAAGTTACTAGGCTATTGGCCCTGAGGCCCTTATAAGCCTAGCCAAGAGTTTAGCCCATGTATAGATCAGCACCCGATGCCCCTGTCCAGCAGGGACACAGGTGAAATCCCAGGGATGTATTTTCTATTTTCCATCCAGATGTTCGTCGTGTTTCACTGTTGCAGTCATCACATTTGGATTATCTGCTTGCAGTAGCCCTCAGTCGGCCTGATTATCAAAGTCTTGGGTCCTTCGTCGTTTGCTGTGTCATCTTCCATGACGTCAGGTAGTCAGGGGTATAAAGCATGCAGCTGACACCATTACATCAGTCTTTCTTGCCGTGTGGTGTCCGAAGCAGAAGCAGTTCGCAAGTGCCGGTCGGCCGACTCCTGAAATTTTCGTTTTCATGTTTCAGAACTGAAGTCTTCAACTAAGCTAAGTACCCCGTTGGGGAAACTTTTTCTTGCTCTAAACCGATGTCAGTAAAGTTAATAATTGTATTTCTTACGGAAATCAAATACCTCCTAAAGATTTTAATTCGTACTGAATTCCTTGATTAGGCCCTGACCACGACATACCTTGCTGTCAGATGTCCTTCAAGGATGCATCTGCAGTCATAACATATGGGTTGTCCTGCCTCCGGCAGCCCTTCGGTCGGCCGGATTCCAAAGTCTGGGTCTGGCCTCGGCTGATGTCGCACTTTCCCCGACGTCAGAGCGTCTGGGGTATAAAAGCATCAGCCGACGCCATTTTCCTCAGTCTTTCTTGCCGCGTGGTGCCCGAAGCAGAAGCAGTTCGCAAGTGCCGGTCGGTCAGCTCCTGTGATTCAGCTACCGAAGACTTCGAAAAAGGTAAGTACCCTGTTGGGGACTCTTTCTTGCCTCAGCCAATGTCAGATAAAGTAAATAATTGTTTAACTTGTGGGAAACAAATACCTCATAAGGATTTCCACTCTTACTGCCTCCCTTGCTTAGGCCCAGACCACGACGTCTCGGCCTGTTCAGCCTGTGCTTCCTTCAACCGACGAACTCTTAGACGTCGGTCGGAGTTTGCAGAGGAATTCTTTGGGGCTAATTTTGCATATAAGATGCCGTCGGAGACTCCAACATCGCATTTGGTGAAAAAACAGAAGGACAAGGACCGACACTCGCGGCCCGCGGTTTCGGCTGAAACCACGGTTAGGCCTACCACGAGTGTCTCTGTTTCGGCCGAAACAGAGTCCTCGGTACTTCTTTTAACCGAATCCACTCAACCGACCACCGCGGCCCTGGAGGCCCCGGCTGAGTCGGCTACTGAGCTACCTACTGAAACCAATGTCCAGGAAATGCCCGACACCATTCCTTTGGACAAGTCTACTCCTGCACGTGGTGCAGCCAGACCCCCTGCTTCCATGTCCATTAAGGCTTTTTCCAGGGCTAAAGCTACTAAACTTGCTAAAGCTTTGCCTCCCAAGACTACCTCTCAGCGACCTTCTTCTAGTTCTCAGATCCTCAGCCTTGCAGAGGATCTTATCTCTTTAATTAGAGGTTCTCAGCCTCATCCGGACAGGGGCTCTCATCCACCACCAGACAAAAGGTCCAGGACTGAGCCCTCTGACCTACACTCTTCAGATGAGTCTACGGATGGATCTGTGTTGTCAGATCACCAGGAGGAGGCTTATTCGGCCTACGAGGATTCTGATGCTGAAGAATCTATCCCTTCGGCCTCCCCTCCTGAAGAGTTTTCCTTTGGTGAGACACTACACTCTGAGAGAACATTTTCAATGGCAGGGTCAGGATTTCTCTGATTCTAGAAAGAGATTAAGGACCTTTTTACATTTACCTCCGCATAGGCCCTTAGCTATACCTCCTGTTTTGAATGTTATTGATGATGTGTACAATGATGTTAGTACAGCCCCTGATTCTCTCCCTCCGGCACCTGCCAAACCTGATCGATACTACAGGGTCCCGGATTCTCATCTACAACTGTACAAGGCCCATTCCGCAGACCCAGATACTATTTTCTCAGGGCCCAAAAGGGGTTGCAGCTGCCACTGCCAAAAATCCTCTACCTTCTGAAAGGGAGTCTAGAGCTTTAGAGAGATGGGGAAAGAAGGTATATACTTCTGCAACTCTTTCCATGAGGGCATTAAATTGTCAATTTCATATGATACAGTACCAAGAGTATTTATTAGATGAATTGCATAAGAAGCTTTCCTCTTCTGAACCCCTTGACCGTAAATCCCTTCAGGATCTGGTACATAACTCAGCAGGTTAGTAATCATTTTTTGCAGTGTGGTTATGATGCACCGGAAGCTTCATGTAGGTCAGCTATGACTGGGGCAGTTATTCGTAGGCATGCCTGGCTGAAGGAACAATCTTTACCAGACCATGTTAAAGCTAAACTCCTGGATGCTCCAATGGAAAAACAAAAATTATTTGGTTCCTCGGCTCAGGAGGTCTTAAAGAAGTTTGAAGAAAAGGCAAAATCTGTGCAAACAGTTAAGGACTTTCTGCAAGTACAACCACCGAGATTCGGCAGAAACTGGCCTACTAAGAATTGGTCCTTTCCAGACTCGGACAGATCCCAGAGGGGCAGGAACAGGCGTCCCAGAGGTAGAGGGCAAGCTAGAGGCTCCTACAGAGGCCGTCAGTGGCAGCCTACCAACCAGAGAGGTAGTGCAGGAACAGCAACAACAACTACTACACCTGGGCAGACTCAATGACTTTTCTTTGATTCCGCCGACCAGGGCTCAATTGGAAGCACCATTGGGCGGAAAGCTTTCTTTATTCTCAAAAAACTGGCATTACATTACAAGGGACACATGGACACTGCAAATAATAGACAAAGGATACAGGTTCCACTTCCACACTTTGCCAAGAAGGAACGGAATGCCAAACCTGCCACTAAATCAGAGGGCAGAGGCTTTAAAGCAGATCAACAACTTAATACAAATGACGTCGGGGAAAGTGCGACATCAGCCGAGGCCAGACCCAGACTTTGGAATCCGGCCGACCGAAGGGCTGCCTGAGGCAGGACAACCCATATGTTATGACTGCAGATGCATACCTATCGGACATCTACATTTATGGTAGGTACAAAACTGTACTTTTTGTGCCTTATTTAAACAACAAACTATTCGTCGTTGGTTTATTTACGCTTCTAAATATTTTGGTACTGTGTTCAGTTATCTAGATATGGCTTCGGTAAGCCATCTGACTACCAACATTCAGAAAAACCGCAAAGATAAAGACAGAGACAGACTGCATCGGTCCAAAGCTGCCGACGGTGCTTCTCCCAAGCTAGTCGCCAGTTCGTCGGTACTCAGTGTGGCACTTTCGCAGCCCCTGATACCCACTACTTCAGATTTTCAGGCCTCTACTGAGACCCATTCGGAGTCTGGTATGCCACAAGATGCTTCAACTGTGGAACCTGCGGATGTTTCTGCCTTGGATGGGTTCGGAGCCGCTTGCAGACACTGGCTTCTGAGGGTGTATTCAGGCCTACTGACTTGCATATTAAACCGATGCCATCTTCTTCTTCAAGGCCCAAAACTCGATCCATGCCTAGAAAACCAGCGCCCAGACCGCATGGTCAGGCCTCTATGCCTAAAAAACAATGGCCGAAGACCTTATTACTATAATCTGGGGAAGCCGCCCTTCCCCCCTCTAAGAGACCTAGGACCGAGTTTCCTTATGATTCTTCTGATCAGGACTCTGAAATTTCTGTTTCCTATGACGACCATGAATTTACCCTTATCTACCTATGTGGATTCTGAAGCAGCGGACTCTATTCCCTCTGCTTCCCCTCCAGAGGATTTCTCTTTTTGTGAAACCTTGCATACTCTTAGGGAGCATATTTGCTGGGAAAGCCAGGATTACTTTGACTCTAAGAAGAGAATTAGGGATTTCTTACTCTTGCCCCATCACAGACCTGTAGCTATCCCCCCTGTACTGGACTTTGTTGATGATGCCTTTTCGGAATCCAGCTTGGCCCCTGACTCTTTACCTCTTGCTCCCAGGAAACCTGATAGATATTACAGGGTTCCTGACTTCACAAGTTCCTCTTTAAAAATCCTTCTGCAGATCCGGAGACCATTTCACGGGGACCCAAGGGTATTAAGGCTACTACTGCCAAAAGTCCTACACCCTCTGCTAGAGATTCTATAGCGCTGGATAGATTGGGTAAGAAGGTATACACTTCTGCAACCTTGGCCTTTAGGGCCTTAAACTGACAGTTTCATATGTTAAAGTATCAGCAGCATATTATTGGATTGCTTAAACAGAAACTTATGTTGATTCCTGACTGTGCTGAAAGTAAAGATTTACAGGATTTAATACATTTTGCTGAACAAGTTGGAAAATATACTTTGCAATGTGGTTTTGATTCACTAGAGGCATCTTGCAGGGCTGCTGTCGCTGGGTCTGTACTTAGAAGGCATGCTTGGCTTAAGGAGCAAGCTTTGCCAAATCATGTTAAAGCTAAATTGCTGGATGCTTCCTTAAACCAAGACTGCCTGTTTGGCAACAAAGCAGAAGTAGTACTTAAAAACATGGAGGAAAAAGCTAAATCTATGCAAACTGTTAAAGATTTCCTGCAAGTACAGCCTCCCAGATTTAGTAGGCATTGGCCCTCAAAAAACTGGTCCTTTCCTGCCTCTTCCAGGCCTTCAGTCCAAACCCAGAAACAGCAGAACACCCAGGCTTCAGCCCCAAGGTACTCACAGGACTAAGCAGTGGGGGGCTCCCACTTCCAAAGCAGGGGGTGGTAAGACACCCCACTATGGTAAACTGTCTAAATGAGTTAACTTTAAATCTTCCAAGCCCTGCACAACTGACTGTTCCTTTAGGGGGGAAAGATTGCCCTGCAGGCAAGAAATTGGGAACTCATTACTCAGGACAAATGGATTTTAGGTATAGTTTTCCAGGGATACAGATTCCACTTTTGCTCCTTACCAACCCCAAAAGGTTGACCAGATCTACCCCCAAATCAGTGGACAGACGCTCAAAAGCAATTCTCTCTCTTAAGCATCAGGGCTATTCAACCTGTTCCAGAAGAGGAAAGGGGACAAGGTTTCTACTTAAGACTTCCTGGTGCCCAGAAAAGACAACTCCTGACATCCTATCCTGGACCTCTCTATCCTAAACACATTTTTTGGTGATCCCAAAATTCAAGATGCTAACTCTTCACCAGCTGCTTCCTATGCTAGGCAAGGATGCCTGGTAGGCATCACTGGATTTAAAGGAAGCCTACCTGCACATCCCAATAAGGGAATCTTGCAGAAGATACCTACGCTTCAAAGCAGGCTACATGCACTATCAGATGTCCTTCAAGGATGCATCTGCAGTCCTAACATATGGGTTGTCCTGCCTCAGGCAGCCCTTCGGTCGGCCGGATTCCAAAGTCTGGGTCTGGCCTCGGCTGATGTCGCACTTCACCCGACGTCATAGCTGCTGTGAATTGGGTATAAAGGCATCAGCCGACGCCATTTTCCTCAGTCTTTCTTGCCGCCCGGTGCCCGAAGCAGAAGCAGAAGCTGTTCGCAAGTGCTGGTCGGTCAGATCCAGAGATTTCTACTACCGAAGACTTCTAAAAAGCTAAGTACCCCGTTGGGGACTCTTTCTTGCCTCAGCCAATGTCAGAAAAAGTAAATAATTGTTTAACTTGTGGGAAACAAATACCTCATAAGGATTTCCACTCTTACTGCCTTCCTTGCTTAGGCCCGGACCACGACGTATCAGCTTGTCTAGCCTGTGCTTCCTTCAACTGACGGACACTTAGACGTCGGTCGGAGTTTGCAGAGGAGTTTTTTGGTCCCGCTTTTGCTTACAAAATGCCGTCGGAGACTCCGACTTCGCAATTAGCTAAAAAGCGTAAGGAAAAGGACCGACACTCGCGGCCCGCGGTTTCGGCCGAAACCATGGTTAAGCCAACCGCGAGTGTCTCGGTTTCGGCTGAAACCGAATCCTCGGTTCTTCCTTCGGCCGAAAGCATGCCTCCGATAGCCGAGGCCGCACACAGCATGGCTGAATCTGCTACTGAAATTACCCCTGCTGTAGCAGCCACCCAGGATTTAGCAGATACTATTCCTTTAGATATATCTACTCCTGCACGTGGAGCTGCTAGGCCCCCTGCATCTATGTCTATCAAGGCTTTTTCTAGGGCTAAAGCAGCTAAATCATCTAAGGCCTTGCCTGCTAAAAGCCCCTCACACAGGCCTACCTCTAGTTCCCAAATGCTCAGCCTGGCTGAGGATCTCATTTCTTTAATCAGGGGATCCCAACCTCACCCAGACAGGGCCTCTCAACCCCCTCCAGAGAAGAGGCCTAGAGCAGAGCCTCCGGATCCTGTTTCTACAGACTACTCCTCGGATGATTCAGAAAACTGAGGTCCTCCAGAAGGCCCATATTCTCCTTATGAGGATTCTGATGCAGAAGACTCAATTCCTTCTGCCTCTCCTCCTGAGGAATTTTCTTTTGGGGAAACCTTACATGCTATGAGAGAGCATTTTCAATGGCAGGGCCAGGATTTTTCAGATTCAAGGAAAAGGCTAAGGACCTTTTTACGTTTACCACAGCATAGGCCTTTAGCCATTCCTCCAGTACTTACAGTTGCATATAATGATGCTTGTACTGTCCCAGACTCTCTTCCCCCGGCCCCTGCCAAGCCCGACAGATATTACAGGGTCCCGGACACACACTTTCACTTGTATAAGGCTCCTATTGCAGATCCTGAAACCATTTCACAGGGCCCCAAAGCTGTAGCAGCTGCCTCTGCCAAAAACCCCCTCCCCTCTGAAAGAGAATCTAGAGCTTTAGAGAGTTGGGGTAAAAAAGTTTATACTTCTGCTACTCTTTCGGCTAGGGCCTTGAACTGTCAATTCCACATGATTCAGTATCAGGAATTTTTGTTAGACCAGCTAAATAAAAAACTGTCCTCCCCTGAACCTATAGACCGTAAGTCCCTTCAGGATTTGGTACATAACACTCAGCAGGTCAGTAATCATTCCTTAAAATGCGGCTATGATGCACTGGAGGCTTCCTTCAGATCAGCTATGACTGGAACAGTGATTAGAAGGCATGCATGGTTAAAAGAGCAATCCTTACCAGACCATGTAAAGTCAAAGCTTCTAGATGCTCCCATGGAGAAACAAAGTTTGTTTGGCTCCCCTGCTCAGCAAGTGCTAAAGAAGGTGGAAGAAAAAGCAAAATCTGTCCAAACAGTCAAGGATTTCTTACAGGTCCAGCCTCCGAGGTTTAGTAGAAATTGGCCTTCGAAGAATTGGTCCTTTCCAGACACCTCCAGAGCACAGAGAGGCAGAGGTCAATCCAGAGGTGCCTACAGGGGACGTCAGTGGCAGCCTAACAACCAGAGAAGTACTGCCACAGATCCAGCTACGACCACTTCCACAGGACAGACACAATGACTTGACTCTGATACCGCCTACCAGGGAACAACTGGAAGCACCCTTAGGCGGAAAGCTAGCCTTATTTTCCGTAAACTGACATTACATTACAGGAGACAAATGGATTTTACAGACAATAGACAAAGGCTACAGGTTTCACTTCCACACTCTACCAAAAAAGAGAGGAAAGCCAAACCTGCCACCAAATCAAGAAACAAACGCTCTAGAACAAATCAACCATCTATTAAGGATGAGAGCTATAGAAAAAGTACCTCCTATGGAACAAGGGCAAGGATTTTACTCCAGACTTTTCCTGGTACCAAGAAAAGAAAACCAGTGGAGGCCTATTCTCGACCTGTCCGCTCTGAACACATATCTCATTGTTCCAAAATTCAAAATGCTGACCCTACAGCAACTTCTTCCCATGCTGGGCAAGGAGTCTTGGCTGGTGACTCTAGATCTCAAGGAGGCATACCTGCACGTACCTATACGACCAGATTGCAGAAGATACCTCAGATTTCTTGCAGGATCAGAGCATTATCAATTCTCAGCATTGCCCTTTGGCTTATCTACTGTGCCCAGAGTATTCACGAAATGCCTGGCATCAGTAATTGCTCATTGCAGGCTTCAGGGAATTCAGATTTATCCATACCTGGACGACTGCCTAATACAAGCGGACAACAAGACCAAATTAACAAAAGATTTGGAAAAGGTTATACAACTACTGCAAGCCCTGGGATACACAGTCAGCATAAAAAGGTCAAGGCTGGTACCATCCCAAAGGATAACATTCTTGGGTGCAGAACTGGACACAACAAATCAGATGGCATTTCTCACAGCAGAAAAGCAAAAGCAACTACCACTCTGTTTCATGGCATTAACAACACAGAACCAGCTTACAGCAAGGAAAGTCCTGCAAGCCCTGGGTTACATGGCATCCTGCATAATTTTGATTCCACATGCCAGGCTGCATATGAGAAAGTTGCAATGGTACCTAAGGAATGTATGGTCTCAACACAAGCACAGTCTAGAAGCCCAGATTCCAATAATACCATGCCTGAAACAAGAATTCCTGTGGTGGGCTCAGGCCTGTCAGTTGAACAGAGGACTGCCTTTCCACAAACCTCACCCAAGCCAGAATATCACCACGGACGCCTCAGACCTAGGCTGGGGGGCACACATGGTGGGCAAGTGTATACAAGGCCTATGGACACAAGGTGAACCTACACATAAATCAAAAAGAGATGCTGGCAGTGAAACAGGCACTTCAGACATTCAGACCTTTTCTTCAACAGGGTCATTTGCTGATAAGGACGGACAACACCACAGTCATGTGGTATATCAACAAACAGGGAGGCACGCACTCATATCCTCTATGCCGGATGGCAATGGACCTGTGGAATGTGGACCTGAACCTCAACATTCAACTCCAGGCCAAATTTGTGCCAGGAAAAGAAAATATACTAGCAGACACCTTAAGCAGAACTACCACGGATGCCCACGAATGGATGCTGCATCCAGACATCTTCAAAACCATTACAAAGAAATGGGGACTACCAGAAATAGACCTGTTCGCATCCCCACACAACCACCAATTGAGGAAATTCTGCACAAGGACATACCACCCACTTGCTTGGAAGGTGGACTCCCTATCCTTCAGTTGGGAAAACCACCCACTTGCTTGGAAGGTGGACTCCCTATCCTTCAGTTGGGAAAACCTGACAGCATATGCATTCCCACCTCTTCCTTTGATGCACAAAGTGCTACTGAAGATCAAAGAAGATCATCCAAGGATCATCCTGATAGCTCCAGACTGGCCAAGGCAGCATTGGTACCCGCTACTGAGGAGCATGTCTCGGACACACGCATGGCCTCTACCTCTAGTTCCTTTACTGCTAACACAGAACAACTACAAGATCCTACATCCAAACTTGAAAACACTACAGCTAGCTGCTTGGAATATTACATAAAGCAAAATAACCCAGATTTATCTCAGAGGGTTAAAGACATTATCCTGGAGGCTCGCAGACCCTCCACAAGGAAGACTTATTCAGCCAAATGGAAAAGATACCTCATTTGGAGTGCAGCAAAGGAGAAAATGTATCATTAGCAAACATAGCTAACATCCTGGAATACTTAGCAGAACTTTTCCACAATGGCCTGTCTTACTCCTCCATCAAGATTCATGCATCAGCAATTTCAGCAGAATACGACATGGATCCTCCAGTCTTCTCTCATCCTCTACTCAGGCAGTTTCTGAGAGGAATTAAAAATGTAAAGCCTCCAAGGAAGCCACCTTTGCCTACATGGGACCTTAACTTTGTGTTGGAAAAGTTAACACTTCCCCTTTTCGAACCAGCAGCAACAGCAGAATTACAATTCTTATCTTGGAAAACTGCTTTCCTGCTTGCAATCACTTCAGCAAGAAGGGTTTTTGAATTACAGGCATTAATGGCAGTACAGCCCTTCCTTATCTTCCATCAGGATAGAGTGTCCTTGAGAACTAACCCTACTTTTATGCCAGAAGTGGTCTCCAGGGTATCATTGAACCAAGCAATCCATCTACCAACATTCTTCCCCAACCCACAGAACAGGGGGGAAAGACTACTGCATACCTTGGATGTGCACAGGCAATTGCGCTACTATCTGGACAGAACCAAGACCAACCGAAAAACTGACCAGCTTCTGGTAGCATATGCAACAGGAATGGAAGGAAAAGCAATTTCAAAACAGACAATCTCAAAATGGATAGGAAATTGCATTAGATTTTGTTACTCTTTTCATGGAAAGACATCTCCAGAAAACATCAGACCTCACTCCACAAGGGCTACAGCCACTACTACAGCTTTCCTACGTGGAGTGGCTACTAAAGACATTTTAGAAGCTGCTACTTGGAGCTCCGTGCATACATTTGCCAAGCATTATAATCTACCTTTATACTCCAGATCCCGAGCAGGTTTTGCAACTGCTGTTTTGCAAGGGATCTTAGCTACGCCATAATCATCTTAGTGCCTCCTCCCCCAGTTTGGCTATGGTATTCTACCCATATGTTAGGACTGCAGATGCATCCTTGAAGGACATAGTACAGTTTTGTTAATCTACCTTTATACTCCAGATCCCGAGCAGGTTTTGCAACTGCTGTTTTGCAATGGATCTTAGCTACGCCATAATCATCTTAGTGCCTCCTCCCCCAGTTTGGCTATGGTATTCTACCCATATGTTAGGACTGCAGATGCATCCTTGAAGGACATAGTACAGTTTTGTACCTACCATAAATGTAGATGTCCAAGAGGTATGCATCTGCAGTCAGGATTACCCACCGTCCTTCCCCTCTGTGGTACTCCTAGGGTATTTGCCCATCTTGTAGCTAGCTGGGGGAATCTATTATGGTGTATTTGTTTGTATATATGTATATACATGTTTATATTGTTTGCTCTCTACTGTTTTGAATCATTTGCATTTATCCAAATTTAGCCTTCCTAGAGGGCACCTGGCATCTGGGGCAAGAAACACTGAGGAAAATGGCGTCGGCTGATGCCTTTATACCCAATTCACAGCAGCTATGACGTCGGGTGAAGTGCGACATCAGCCGAGGCCAGACCCAGACTTTGGAATCCGGCCGACCGAAGGGCTGCCTGAGGCAGGACAACCCATATGTTAGGACTGCAGATGCATACCTCTCGGACATCTACATTTATGGTAGGTACAAAACTGTACTTTCTCTGCACTGCCCTTTGGCTTATCTACTGCACCCAGGGTATTCACAAAGTGCATAGCTCCAGTCATTGCATTTTGCAGGCAACGAAATATCCAAATATATCCATACCTGGACGATTGTCTAATTCAGGCAGAAAGCCCAGGACATGCTATTGAATCATCTGGCGTTTGTACAGAAATTGCTAACCTCTCTGGGGTACACCATAAACGAAAATAAATCACATCTTGTACCCTGCCAACAAATTGTATTCATGGGAACAAGCTTGAACACAACTTCCCAGATGGCTTTCCTAACGCCAGAGAAACAAGTTCATTTGACAGTCTACTTCAAACTACTGGCCACAGAGACTCTGCTATCTGCAAGGAAAATACTGCAAGCCCTGGGGTTCATGGGCTCCTACATTCTCCTAATTCCATATGCAAGTCTGCATATGAGGAAGCTACAGTGGTATCTAAGAAGCCTATGGTGATAACATTCTCAGCATCTAAAAGCAATGATTCCTATCATACCTTGTCTACAGATAGAGTTCCTTTGGTGGGCAGGGACCTGCCACCAAAACAAGGGACTGCCATTTACTGTACCCCTGCCGCCCAAACCCTAACAGACGCATCGCACTATGCATGGGGGGCTCACTTGGCAGGGAAGTGCATTCAGAGAAAGTGGAACCCAAGTCAAATGCACTTGCATATCAATCAAAAAGAAATGTTAGCTATACAGAATGCTCTGACAGCCTTCAAGGACCACATTCTTCCAGGACAATTAATGGTAAAGACGGACAACACCACTGTTATGTGGTACATAAACAAGCAGGGGAAAACCCACTCACATCCTCTCTGCCGACTAGCCATGGCTGTGTGAACTCAGCCTTGAGCTACCAAGTGCACCTACAAGCTCAATTCCTGCCAGGAAAGCTAAATACACTGGCAGACGAACTAAGTGGAAATCTCATGGACCCACACGGGTGGAAACTGGAACCAAAGATACTCAACATGTTGAGAAACAAATGGGGGAGCCCAGATATAGACCTGTTTGCCTCCCCCCAGAACTACCAATTGGAAAAATTCTGCACAAGGACTCCCCACAAGCAAGCTTGGAAAGTGAATGCCCTGTCCTTCACCTGGAAAAAACAGTTTGTCTTTTCCCCCTCTGCCTCTCTTCTCCAAGGTACTACTAAAGATCAAACGGGACAAACCAAGGACTATACTGATTGTATCAGACTGGCCACACCAACACTGGTACCCCCTTTTGTGCAGTGGGTCACTGCTGGCACCATGGCACCTGCCTCAGACCCCTGCCCTGCTGTCCCAGCAGGAGGGCCAGATTCTGCACCCACAGCTTCAAACCCTGCACCTGGCAGCCTGGCTAATTATTTGATCTCTCCATTATCATCCCTCAGTAAGCAAGTTTCAGATGTCATTCTGGAGGCAAGGAGGCCTAGTATCAGAAAATCCTATGCTGAAAAATGGAAAAGATTCTGTTCCTGGAACCAAACTCAGGAGATGGACACAGCAGCGCCCAGTTTACCTCAGATTCTTCGATGTTTCACAAGGGCCTTTCCTTTTCCTCCATCAAAATTCATGCCGCAGCCATTTCAGCTCATTACAATGCAGAACCACTTCTCTTCTTTCATCCACTGCTGAAGCAGTTCCTCAGAGGGGCCAAAAACTTAAGACCACCCAGGAGAGCCCCTACTCCAGCCTGGGACCTTAACTTTGTATTGGGAAAACCCACTCTACCTCCGTTTGAGCCAGCTGCAAATGCAGAGTTGAAATTCCTTTCTTGGAAAACAGCCTTCCTTTTAGCCATCACTTCAGCAAGAAGAGTGCCTGAATTGCAGGCCCTCATGGCAGTGGAGCCTTTCATCATTTTCATGCAGACAGGGTGTCCCTCAGGACCAATCCCTCCTTCATGCCCAAGGTAGTATCCAGTGTGACCCTTATCCAGTCCATTCATTTGCCAACCTTCTTTTCTAATCTACAGAACAAAGTGGAAGGAATACTGCACTCCTTAGATGTGCACAGACAACTTAGATTTTATTTGGACAGGACTAAACCTCTCAGAAAATCTGAACAGCTGCTGGTTGCATTTGCTTCAGGGGCAGAGGAGAAGGGCATTTCAAAGCAAACCATTTCTAAATGGATAGGCCTTTGCATTCATTTCTGCTATAAGCACCATGGAAAACCTACCCCACGGGCGATTAGACCACATTCAACCAGGGCTGCATCTACCTCTACAGCCTTTCTCAGAGGTGTCCCTAGCAGGGACATCCTAGAAGCTGCTACCTGGAGTTCTGCACATACCTTCACCAAGCATTACCATTTGCCAATTTTCTCTAAATCCAGAGCTGGCTTTGCCACTGCAGTCTTGCAGGGCCTTATAGCTGGTCCTAATGCTATCTAATTTCCTCCTCCCATACTTAGCTTTGGGAATCTGTGATGACTGCGACAGTGAAACATGAAGAACATAGTACAGTTGTGTACACTTACCATAAATGTAGATGTTCGAGTGTATTCACTGTTGCAGTCCTAGTTACCCTTCCTCCAGCCCCCTGACGTCTATTGGCAATACCTCTATTCTTGCTTACTATGCTTAAAGCTTTTTGTTGTATTTGCTTTTTTGTTGGAGGTGTAACTTTGTATATATAATTGCTTCCCATTATGGGGACACCTGACATCTGGGGGAAAAACTGATGTAATGGCGTCGGCTGCATGCTTTATACCCCTGACTAACTGACGTCATGGAAGATAACACAGCAACTGATGCAGGACACAAGACTATGATAATCAGGCTGACTGAGGGCTGCTGCACGCAGATAACCCAAATGTGATGACTGCAACAGTGAATACACTCGAACATCTACATTTATGATAAGTGTAGACAACTGTATTTTATCTAGGTTGCACTTAAAAAGGGGTAAAGAGGTACTCTGCTTGACGTGGAGAGGGAGTCTATTTCACAGATGTGGGAGTCTCTGGGACACAATGTCCCACCAACAAGTCTTATTGATGTCACAGAACAGCTTGATGCCATGTGTGCAGGTTACTTGAGTAAAGCTTGACTTGCGGATATGCAGCAGTCCCATCAAGGTGGGGTCTGAGATCACCTTTTATTTATTTATTTAAATTTGTTGACCGGGAGTGTCCGTCTGGACGTAGGTCCATTTTCAGCGGAGGCCCAGGGAGAAAAGCTCCATAGTTAAAATAGACAGTATTTACATTGGATTACATAGTGATTAACAATTTACTTAGCAATTACTTACAACATATTTACAGATGAAGAACATAGTACATCAGTAGACAACTAGAATCTTTATATGTGAAGTGCATACCAGACATTAACAAATGTTACAAGAAGAATTACAAGAAGAAGAAGTTCGTGCTGTATAATAAGTACTGGCTTATGAGCATCTGAGCTTGCTATAATCAAGGTAGTTAGTGGAGTGGAAAGAAAGGTAGTGGTTGGATGATATTAGAGTGGGAGTTGCAAGGGCATAGCCAGCATGTTTTTAGTTGTGCTTAAAGTTTTGAAGTGGGTGCATGATGGTATGGAGGTAATTGTGGGTGGGAGTGAGTTCCATAATTTGGCTATGGCGCAAGAGAATAGTGCTTCACCAGCAGAGTTATTGGCTTTAGTGATTTGCAAGTGATTTTTGCTGCTGGATCTTAGTGGTCTGGTGGTGCGATAGGGTTGGAGTAGATTCTGGAGGGATGGGACATTTAGTGGATGGTTTACTAGTTTGTGGGCGAGTCAGAGTTGATACCATTGAAGGAGGTGAGGGAGTTCAAGCCAGCCCAGTTCAGCAAGTGAGCGACAGTGGTGACTATGGTAGGATGCCCCTGTGGCGAATTTGGCGATTTTGTTGTAGCAGGTCTCTAGCTTGTTTAGATCACATTGCCTTAGGTTGGTATATATTGGAGAGGCATAAAGTAGGGTGGAGATAAGGTGGGAATTTGCTATTGAAATCTTTGCTGCTTTGGTGAGAAATTGCTTATTTCTGTATAACGCTCCTAGTTTTTTGTGGACTTTTTTTTATAGTCGTGTATATGTGAATGTCAAATTTTAGTTTATTGTCTCTTTCCACTCCTAGCAATTTGGTATGTCCAGTTGGGTATATAGTGGTGTTGTCTTTTGCCGTGATGTTAAAGTGAGAGTTGTTTTGAGTATGTTTGGTGGGTTGGAAGATAGTAGTTTAGTTTTGTTTGGGTTGAGTATTAATCGGGCATCGGATAACAATGTTTCAACAGAGGAAAAGGCTTCCTGTGTGACTTTTTTGCAGTTTTGGTAGGGGCTGGGCTGAGCAGATGATGGTCGAGTCATCTGTGTATTGTATGAGTGTGCCATGTTTGGTGGCAGAGGTTAGATTATTGGTGTAAACCGAGAAGAGTAGGGGTCCAAGGATGGATCCTTGGGGAACCCCTATGGAGACGGGTAGTTTGGGAGATATGTCATTCTGCCATTCAACGGATTGTTGGCAGTCAGACAGGTAACTGAAGCCCGTTGGTGACCGATTGTGAGAAGGATAGGTTATTGAGGACAGAGATAATTTGTTTGTGTGGGACCATGTCAAATGCTTTAGATAGGTGGACCATGTCAAATGCTTTAGATAGGTCTAGGAAAGTAGCAGAGGAGAGATAGCCATTGTTTTTATGCTGAAGGATAGTATTAGTAAAGGAAAGTAAGGCAGTGGTGGTGCTATGGTTTGGTCGGAAACCATGCTGAGTACTGGAAAGGAGGTTGCTAGTAAGGAGGTAGTCTGAGACCTGAGAGTGTATGCATCTCTCTAGTATTTTGGTATACCTTGTATACCAGACAGATGTCACCTCTGAGGAGTCTGTATGAAACATAATAGGGGGGTAGAGCTTTTAGCCTACCTGTGTATGGTAGATTTTTGAGGCCCTGGATTCTCCTGGTGTGAAACCTCTGTGGTCTCTCCAGCTGCTGCATGTTCTTTGCTAGGTACACGCTGAATGGGGCGTTGTACTTAATAATGCATGCTTTGATTGTCCAGTCTTTAGCTAGTAAATTGCCATAGAAATATCAAATTCCTGCTGAATCTGTAATCCATGCTAGTTATCAGTGTTTATTTTTAATAATTTCATAATTACTTCCTTCCCACGGTGAGATAAAACAGCCTGTGTTTTTTATATTGTTTAGTACTTCTAAGAGATGGATTATGTGTAGCCTAAGTTAAAATTGCCAAGTGTGTTCTTGATCTCAAAAGCATTTTAATGCATGTTATAGTCATTAAATTAAAAAAAAAATGCAAGCTTGAAGGTATTTGAGAACCTTGAAATTAAAATTTGTTTTTTCCCTCAACAGCGCAAAAATGTCTGGAAGCTGAGACCTGAAAAGTTTAGTATTGTCACAGTTTGTCCCAAGGATGATTCTTCAGTAAGTGACTGTACAAAAACATGTGTAAGTAAAGTGCCTTTTTGAATGCAAGTATAATGCTGTTTTCTACGAGCTGCTTGTAAGTTACATTTGCATAACTATTTGTCTTCATTTAATATTTGGCACTGTGGCATCACATTATCAAGTTTCCACTAAACAAGAAATCCAGAGTAAGCTAGCGTATTAACACATTGGCAACATGTGTTGCCACTCACTGTCTGACTTTGATAGCTAGAACCAGTAGTCGATCATTTGGGAGTGGGTTTAAACAGCAAGATAGTGGTTTTCCTTCCTCATTAATTTTCTACTCTCCTGTCTAAACACCACAGCAGTGGTCACGTTGATGTTTTTAATTTTTTTCAACAGTGTTTTACTAAGTATACTAGAGGTCATAAGCAGACATCAGACACTGGAGGCCTGTAGTAAAATGTCAAGCATTGGAGAGTTTCTGATGTTCATCGTGTTTCACTGTTGCAGTCATGACTGTAGGGTTCTCCCCTGCCGGCAGGCAGTCCTCGGTCGGCCAGAATCCCAAAGTCTGGGTCCGGCGTCGGCTGTTCAACCATGCTCCCTGACGTCAGAGTGCCAGGAGTACAAAGCTGACAGCCGACGCCATCTTCTCCAGTCTTTCTTGCCGTGCGGTGATAGCAGTTCGCAAGTGCCAGTCTGCTGACTCCTGACGATTTTTGCTGAAAAACTTCAGTCCGAAGACTTTCTTCTCCACTCAAAGCTAAGTACCCCATTGGGGAAACTTTTTCTTGCTCCAGTCCGATGTCAGAAAAAGTTAATAATTGTATTTCATGTGGGAAGCAAATACCTCATAAGGATTTTCATTCTTACTGTATTCCTTGCTTAGGCCCTGACCACGACGTAGCTAGTTGTCGGTTTTGTGCTAAATTCAATCAACGTACAATTAAATGAAGGTACGATTTTGCTTTTCATTACTTCGGTAGGCGTTTTAACTATAAAATGTCGTCGGATACGGTTCCGGCTACCGGAGTTCACAAACGTCACAAGGATAAAGACAGGCCTCCGAGGTCCAAATCCGACGATATCGCACAAGCGGAGCCAGCTTCAGGTTCGGCCGTTCGTCAGTGAGGCGCTTTTGCAGCCCCTGTCGTCAGCCATTTCAGAACCGATGGCCGAAACGGACTCTCATGAGGAGCCAACTAGGCCTTTGAATATTTCTATTGCAGGACCTTCGGACAATGCTCCTTCGGATGGGTCCAGATCCGCTGTGCAGGTACCGGCTTCCGAAGGGGTTTTCAGGCCTACTCAGCTTCTAATAAAGGCAAAGACTCCTTCTAAATCAAAGACTGCAACACAGGCCTC
Organism: Protopterus annectens; assembly: GCF_019279795.1. Lineage (NCBI taxonomy): Eukaryota > Metazoa > Chordata > Ceratodontiformes > Protopteridae > Protopterus > Protopterus annectens. The sequence continues at coordinate 366,223,926 of NC_056740.1, forward strand.
TTCTGAACCGGCTCCCAAATCACAGAAACAGTTACTCAAGATGGCGGAGGATTTACTTACTATGATTAGGGGTTCACATCCCCCTCCAGATAAAAGGCCAAGGCAGGAAATTTATTATGATTCCTCTGATCAGGCTTCTGTTTCTTCAGTTTCTTCTTCTGACCAGGAATATTCTTTCCCTCCTTATGAGGATTCTGATGCTGAGGAATCCATTCCTTCAGCTTCTCCCCCTGAGGATTTCTCTTTTGGGGAAGCTTTGCATGAAATGAGGGAACATTTCCACTGGGAAGGACAGGAGTATTCAGAATCTAAGAAAAGACTGAGGGATTTTCTTCTTCTCCCCTAACATAGACCCCTGGTTATTCCTCCTGTTTTGGATATTGTGGATGATGCCTTTTCAGAGGCTAACTTTAACCCCTGACTCTCTTCCTCCTGCTCCTGTTAAACCTGATAGATATTACAGGGTTCCTGATTCCCACCAGTTTTTATACAAGAACCCTACTGCTGACCCTGAAACCATTTCTCAGGGTCCTAAGGGAGTTAAGGCCGCTTCTGCCAAAAACCCCATTCCCACTGAAAAGGATTCTAGATCTTTAGAAAGATGGGGCAAAAAAGTGTACACTTCTGCTACTTTATCCATTAGGGCTTTAAACTGTCAGTTTCATATGCTGAAATACCAGCAATTTCTCGTTTGTTTTAAAACAAAAGCTTACTTCCATTTCTGCCTGTGTAGATGATAAGGAATTACATGACTTAATGCATGCCACTGAACAAGTTGGGAAGCATGGTTTACACTGTGGATTTGATGCCTTGGAGGCTTCTTGTAGGGCTGCTGCCTCCGGCACAGTTATTAGAAGGCATGCATGGCTAAAGGAACAAAATTTGCCAGATCAAGTAAAAGCTAAATTATTGGATGCTCCTGTTCAGCATAATGTTTTGTTTGGATCAAAAGCTGAAGAGGTGATTAAAAAGATGGAGGACAAGGCAAAGTCCATGCAAACAGTTAAAGATTTCTTACAAGTACAGCCACCCAGATTTAGCAGGAATTGGCCTTCTAAAAATTGGTCCTTTCCCAATTCAGACAGGCCTCAGAGGGGTAGATATAGACTCTCCCGAGGAAGGCCTCAAACACAAGCTTCTTATAGACCAAGACAGTGGACTGCTTCCACCCCTAGGGGAGGAGAGGACAGGTCACAAACTCATAGGAAACAGACTCAATGACTCCCTCTGTTGGGCTGCAGGAACTTCTTGCCTGGAAGCCCCTCTCGGAGGAAAACTCTCTTTTTTATCAAAATTGGACTCGTATAACCCAAGACAAGTGGGTTCTGGATGTGGTTTCAAGAGGTTACAAATTCCATTTTCATACCCTGCCAAGTGGATGGCCAGATCTTCCAAAGCATCAATGGACAGAGGCCTTAAACCAGGTGGAAGCTCTTTTGGCTATGAAAGCCATAGAACTAGTTCCACTTTCAGAGATGGGACAAGGTTTTTACTCAAGGCTCTTTCTAGTCCCCAGGAAGCAAAACTCATGGAGACCCATTCTGGATCTGTCAGTCTTGAACACCTTTCTACAGATTCCAAAATTCAAGATGCTTACTCTACAGCAGCTACTTCCAATGCTGTCCAAAAATGCATGGATGGTAACTTTGGATTTAAAGGAGGCATATTTACACATTCCCATCAGACGGGAACGCAGGAAATACCTCAGGTTCAAGGCCGGATCGAGGCACTTTCAATTCTCTGCACTGCCCTTTGGATCGTCTACTGCGCCCAGGGTCTTCACCAAATGCCTGGCTCCAGTAGTAGCTTACTGCAGACTCAAGGGAATTCAAATTTACCCTTATCTGGACGATTGTCTAATTCAGGCAGACAGCAAGGATGTCTTACTCCAGCATCTAGAATTTGTACAGAACCTTCTCAAGTTCCTGGGATTCTCTGTAAACATAAAAAAGTCAAATTTGACACCCTCACAACAGATAACTTTTCTGGGTGCTCTTCTAAACACCACAACCCAGATGGCATTTTTGACATCCGAAAAACAATTACAGCTGGCTTCAACTTTCAAAACCTTGGCAAGTTTAACCCAGCTATCTGCAAGGAGATTCCTGCAGGCTTTGGGTTACATGGCCTCCTGCATCCTTCTCGTACCATATGCAAGACTACACATGAGGAAAATACAGTGGTACCTAAAAAGTGTATGGTCTCAGCATTGCCACAGTTTAGACATACTGATCTCCGTCCTGCCTTGTCTTCAAAAGGAATTCCTTTGGTGGTCCAGGGCATGTACTCTAAACAAAGGGAAACCCTTTTGTGTGCCTCCTGCCACTCAGATTCTAACCATGGACGCCTCGGATTATGCTTGCGGAGCCCATTTTCAGGGCAACTGTCTGCAGGGCCTTTGGACAAAGGATCAGAAGCACCTGCATATCAATTTTAAAGGAAATGTTAGCCGTTCAGAAAGCTCTAATGGCCTTCAGGAATCCTCTACAACCAGGACAACTACTGATACGGACAGACAACACCACAGTTATGTGGTACATAAACAAGCAAGGGGAATCTCATTCCTACCCCCTTTGCAGACTAGCCATGGATCTATGGAACACAGCTCTAGGTTGCAATCTGGACCTTCAAGCTCAGTTTCTGCCAGGGAAGCAAAACTTCCTGGCAGACAGTCTGAGCAGAAACCTTTCGGATCCACGCGAATGGATGCTGGACACCGAAATATTCAGGATGATAACAGCAGTCTGGGGACGTCCTCACATAGACCTCTTTGCATCCCATCTCAATCATCAACTACAGAATTTTTGCACCAGGACTTTCTACAAACTTGCTTGAAAAGTGGATGCACTATCTTTCAGTTGGAGAAACCTCTCGGGATATGCCTTTCCGCCTCTTCCTCTTCTTCCATGGTTATTATTAAAGATCAAACAGGACAAGCCCAAGATGATAATCTTGTTGGCCCCAAATTGGCCTCGACAGTTTTGGTACCCCACTCTGAAAAACCTATCCCTGGAGCCCCCTTGGGTCTTACCACAAACTCCGAACCTTCTGTCCCAACATCAGGGTCAGGTTCTACACTCCCATGTCAGCACTCTCAGCCTGGCGGCCTGGTTAATCCAGGGCCTTTGATTTCTTCTCTCCTACCCAAGCAGGTTATGGATGTCATTTTAGAAGCCAGACGTCCTAGCACTAGAAAATCTTATGCAGGAAAATGAAAAAGATGTTGTTCCTGGATGCAGGCTCAGGATTCTGATCCTCTTCTTCCGAACATTCCTTTAATTTTACTTTATTTGTCAGATCTCTTACATAAGGGTCTCTCTTTCTCTTCCATTAAGATACATGCCTCTGCTATTTCCGCTCATTATAATACAGACCCTCCAATCTTTTCCCACCAGCTCATGAGACAGTTTCTCAGAGGAGCTAAGAACTTGAGACCTCCTAGATCTCCTCCCATTCCTGCTTGGGATCTCTAGATCTCCTCCCATTCCTGCTTGGGATCTCAACTATGTTTTGGAAAAGCTCACCTTGCCTCCTTTTGAGCCTGCTGCCTCTTCTGACATCAAGTTTTTGTCTTGGAAAACAGCCATCCTGTTAGCCCTTACCTCTGCCAGGAGAGTTTCATAGTTACAAGCTCTTATGGCTGTGGAACCTTATATTATTTTTCATCAAGACAGGGTGTCTTTGAGGACTAATCCTACCTTCATGCCTAAGGTGGTTTCCAAAGTGGCTTTAAATCAAACTATCCACTTGCCAACTTTTTTCCCCACTCCTCAAAATAAAGGGGAAAGGATCTTACATTCCTTGGATGTACACAGACAATTACGTTTTTACCTAGACAGAACCAAGGACATCAGAAAATCAGAACAATTGTTTGTTTCTTATGCTTCAAGTTCCCAAGGTAAAGCTATTTCAAAACAGACCATTTCTAAATGGATTGCTCAGATTTTGTTATTCACACCATGGAAAGCAAATCCCAGGGAGTATACGGACTCATTCCACCAGAGCTGCTGCCACTTCTGCTGCCTTTCTCAGGGGAGTTCCTACCAAAGACATTTTGGAAGCTGCAACTTGGAGTTCAGTGCATACTTTTTCAACGCACTACAATCTACCTCTCTACTCTAAGTCTCAGGCTTTGCCTCTGCAGTCTTGCAGGGCCTTTTAGCCGTCCCTTCTACTTTATGACCACCTCCCTTTCTTTATGCTTTGGGATTCTACCCTACAGTCATGACTGCAACAGTGAAACACGATGAACATAGTACACTTGTGTACACCTACCATAAATGTAGATGTTCGAGTGTCTTCACTGTTGCAGTCTGGGTTTCCCTCCCTCCTGTCTCCTCTTATTTTTACTTTTGTGTGGTTCCTTTTTTCACCATTCTTCTGAGGTGTATTTGCAAAGGATATGGGACCTTTCTCATTTTGGGACTCCTGACATCTGGGGCAAGAAAAACTGGAGAAGATGGTGTCGGCTGTCAGCTTTGTACTCCTGGCACTCTGACGTAAGGGAGCATGGTTGAACAGCCGACAACAGACCCAGACTTTGGGATTCTGGCCGACCGAGGACTGCCTGCCGGCAGGGGAGAACCCTACAGTCATGACTGCAACAGTGAAGACACTCGAACATCTACATTTATGGTAGGTGTACACAACTGTACATTTTCATGGCTGAGAAAAGAACTTTCAGGTACACTGGCATGCAGTGTGTTACAGCTGCTTACCCTTTCACCAGGTCATAATTCTTGTCAGGTAATCTTAATCCCCATTGAGAAAAGGACCTGGCTGCACAGTAACTAAGGAAAATAAATTACTTTGGGAGTAACTGGGGAAGGAAAGATTGCAAGTCAGGCAGGGTTAGGAGAAAAGTAAAAACATTAGGAGGAAGGCAGTTAAAATGCATAGTGCCTTTTGTGTTAGGAAAGCCTAATACTGTTTGTATATGTAAAACCTTTAATTGCACCAAGAATAAACAGATAAGTATTAGAGGAGTAAGAGGTACATAAGAACAGGATGTTATGCTGCAGAATATGTCATAGGAATTGCATCTTGATAACCGAGGCACAACAGTCCTGGAAAAGGTTGCTGTACAAAGTGATGGGGGTAAAAACATTGATAGATTGCAGTATTATGGAAGACATACTGGAGAAAGTCATATGGGGGAGTATGAGGAAAAATGGAGACTGGGTAGGTCAGAGGGAGAGACCATATTCTTAAAGAGATGCGATTGGCTGGTACATCCGATCCTTGTGGCCATTATTAGATGTACAATACACCGTGTCATTGTTGCAGCAGCCTACACTGTATGGGTTATATCCTGTCAAAGATATAGACACCAGTCAGCTTTCAAAGCTTCAGGGCACTTTCCTTTTGCCCTTACTGCTTTGGGGCTTGAGCATACCTCTCAAATGTACAGATTTTCACAGAATGTCCAGATTTTTGCCTTATATTTTGGTCCATTTTTCATAAAATGGTGGTTTTCTGGCAAACCATTGGCAAATCGTTAAAGTCAGAAAATAATGACAGATTGGGTTTCTGACTTCATATCATTTAGACATTTTATGCTAATGTAAAACCTGTTAGTCTGTCAGCATTCTAAGTTTGTAAGAGCAATATTTAAAATTTGTCCTTAGTTTTTGGACTTTGCCCCCCCCCCCCCCCCCCCCCCACATTATTTCTGGCTTTGTCCAAATTTCTTGTTCTAAAAGGTTGAGAGGTATGTGCTTGAGGAGAGTGCCAAAAGCTTCATGAAGTGTAGATCGGCAAGTGATCTTTCTGGGAAATACCTTCCTCATTTTTTTCTGAACTGATAAATCCATATTGTTAGGAATGTTATTTGTGTGGACCATGTCGTATAAAGGGATTTTTACTTTTTTCTTCCTATAATCATAATACAGTTCACATTTACAGAAAGCAGTGTGATATTTTTAATTTTCCTTTTTCCTTAAATTTGTGGATGTTCTTCGTGTTTCACTGTTGCAGTCATAACTGTAGGGTGATCCTGCCGGCAGGCAGCCCGAGGTCGGCCAGAATCCCAAAGTCTGGGTCAGCGTCGGCTGTATAAGCTAGTATCCTGACGTCAGTACGCCTTGGTACATAGCCCTCAGCCGACGCCATCTTCTCCAGTCTTTCTTGCCGTGCGGTGGAAAGCAGCTCGCAAAACGTTGGTTGGCGATTTTCGAACAGCGTATTTGGTTGTTGTCGGTCCGAAGTTCTTACTTCTCTTCTCAAAGCTAAGTACCCCGTTGGGGAATCTTTTTCTTGTTCCTCCGATGTCAGAAAAAGTTAATAATTGTATAGCGTGTGGGAAACAAATACCTCATAAAGATTTCCACTCTTACTGTCTACCTTGCTTAGGCCCTGACCACGACGTTTCTTGTTGTCTGTTCTGTGCCAGGTTCAACTCTCGTACTATCAAGCGCAGGTACGATTGGGCTTTAAATTATTTTGGAAGACGCTTCAATTACAGAATGTCGTCGGACACTACCGGAGTTCAAAAGAAGCGCAAAGACAAAGACAGGCCTCCGAGGTCCAAACAGGACTCGTTGCAGCTGGAGCCAGCGTCCGGTTCGGCTGTCGTCAGTGAGGCGCTTTTGCAGCCCCTGTCGTCCGCCACTTCTGAACCGATGGCCGATACGGACTCCCATGGGGAGCCATCAAGGCCCACTATTTTAACTGCTGCAGGACCTTCGGACGTCGCTCCTTCAGATGGGTCCGGAACCGCTGTGCAGGTACCGGCTTCTGAGGGGGTTTTCAGGCCTACTCATATCACTATTTCAAAGGCAAAGACAAAGACTCCTACTAAGTCTAAAGTTTCAGCTCAAGCTGCTTCTGAATCCACTCCCAAGACACAAAAACAATTATTGAGGATGGCTGAAGATTTGCTTACAATGATTAGGGGTTCTCACCCCCCTCCTGAGAAAAGGCCTCGACAGGATGTTACTCTGGATTCCTCTGACCAGGCTTCTGTATCTTCTGTTTCTTCCTCTGATCAGGACTATTCCTTTCCCCCTTATGAGGATTCGGATGCTGAGGATTCTTTGCCCTCGGCCTCTCCGCCTGAGGATTTTTCTTTTGGAAAAACCTTGCATGAGATGAGGGAACATTTTCATTGGGAAGGACAGGAATATTCTGCTTCCAAAAAGAGGCTTAGAGAATTTCTTCTTCTACCTCAGCATAGGCCTTTAGCTATCCCTCCTGTCTTGGACATTGTAGATGATGCTTTTTCTGAGGCTAATTTGAATCCTGATTCCATGCCTCCTGCTCCTTCTAAGCCTGATAGATTTTATAGGGTTCCTGACTCTCATTTATTTTTATTTAAAAACCCTTCTGCAGATCCTGAAACTATTTCTCAGGGTTCTAAGGCTGCTAAGGTTGCTACCTCTAAAAATCCTATTCCCTCTGAGAAGGATTCTCGTGCTTTAGACAGGTGGGGTAAAAAGGTATATACTTCTGCTACCCTGTCTGTAAGGGCTTTAAATTGCCAGTTTCATATGTTTAAATATCAGCAATTTCTTTTGTCTGTTTTAAAGCAAAAGCTTGCTTCCCTTCCTGCTTGTGCAGAGGATAAGGAACTTCAGGATGTTTTGCATGCTACTGAACAGGTTAACAAGCATAGCTTACATTGTGGTTTTGATGCTTTGGATGCTTCTTGCAGGGCTGCTGCCTCTGGTACTGTGATTAGGAGACATGCCTGGCTTCGTGAACAAAGTTTAACTGAACAGGTTAAGGCTAAGTTATTAGATGCCCCTGTTCAACAAGATGTTCTTTTTGGTTCTAAGGCTGAGGAAGTTATTAAAAAGATGGAAGAAAAGGCAAAATCCATGCAGACTGTAAAGGATTTCTTGCAAGTTCAGCCTCCTAGATTTTCCAGGAATTGGCCCTCTAAAATTGGTCCTTTCCCACGCCTGACAGGCCTCAAAGGGGAAGATATAGACGCCCAGAGGTCGTGGTCAAGGCCAGACCTCTTACAGATCTAGACAATGGACTGCTTCTTCACCTAGAAGGGGAGAAGACAGATCCCAATCTCAAAGAAAGCAAACTCAATGACTCTCTCGGTTGGGCTTCAGGACCCCTTTACCTGGACCTCTCGGAGGAAAACTGTCTCTCTTTTACAGAAATTGGACTCATATTACCCAGGACAGATGGGTATTGGACGTGATTTTAAAAGGTTACAAGTTCCACTTTCACACTTTGCCAAGGACTCTCGGTTGGCCAGATCTGCCAAAACTTCAATGGTCAGAGGCCTTAACTCAAGTGGATGCTCTTCTGGCCATGAGAGCCATAGAGCCTGTTCCACTCTCGGAAATGGGAAAAGGGTTTTATTCAAGGCTGTTTCTGGTTCCCAGAAAACAAAACTCATGGAGACCTATTCTGGACCTTTCTGTGTTAAACACCTTTTTGGAAATTCCAAAGTTCAAGATGCTTACTCTGCAACAGCTAATTCCAATGCTCTCTCAGGATGCCTGGATGGTGACATTGGACTTAAAGGAAGCCTATTTGCATATCCCTATTAGACAAGAACGCAGGAAATTCCTCAGATTCAAGGCAGGTTCGAGGCACTTTCAATTCTCTGTTCTGCCCTTTGGTTTATCTACTGCGCCCAGAGTCTTCACCAAGTGCCTGGCACCAGTAGTGGCTTACTGCAGACTTCAGGGGATCCAGATTTACCCCTATTTGGACGACTGCCTTATTCAGGTAGACAGCAAAGATCTTCTGCTTCAACATCTGGACTTTGTTCAACGTCTTCTCCTACTACTGGGATTCTCAGTGAACATAAAAAAGTCACATTTGATCCCTTCTCAACAAATGGTATTCTTGGGAGCCCTCTTAAATACAACCTTACAAAGGGCCTTCCTCACTCCAGAAAAACAAACTCAGCTGGCTTCTACTTTCAACACCTTGGCAACTCTATCCCAGCTCACTGCAAGGAAATTCCTGCAGGCTCTGGGCTACATGGCTTCCTGCATTCTGTTGATTCCAAACGCAAGGCTTCACATGAGAAAGCTTCAATGGTATCTGAAAAGTGTATGGTCACAGCATTACCACGATCTGGATATTCTGATTCCTCTGATCCCCTGCCTCCAGAAGGAGTTCCTCTGGTGGTCCAGGGCTTGCACTTTAAACGAAGGAAAACCTTTTCGTCTCCCTCAACCTACTCAAATCCTAACCACGGACGCCTCGGATTATGCTTGGGGAGCACACTTTCTAGACAATTGCCAACAGGGAACCTGAACAAAGGACCATCTTCACTGGCACATCAATCTGAAGGAAATGTTGGCAGTTCAAAATGCCCTTTTAGCCTTCAAAAACCTTTTACAACCAGGGCCTCTGCTAATTGACAGACAACACCACGGTCATGTGGTACCTCAACAAGCAGGGGGGTTCTCATTCATACCCCCTTTGCAGACTAGCTATGGGGTTATGGGACACAGCTCTAAATTTGAATCTGCGTCTCCAGGCTCAATTCATTCCAGGGAAACAGAATCTCTTAGCAGACAGCCTGAGCAGAAACATTACAGATCCTCACGAATGGATGCTAGACACCAACTTGTTCAACAGGATTACTGCAGTTTGGGGATGTCCCCAGATAGATCTGTTTGCATCCCATCTCAATCATCAGCTGCCTCGCTTTTGCACCAGGTCCTTCCACAAAACAGCATGGAGAGTGGATGCCCTGTCCTTCAGCTGGAGAAGCCTTTCAGCATATGCCTTCCCTCCTCTTCCTCTACTGCCTCGGGTACTACTGAAGGTAAAACAGGACAAGCCCAAGTTCCTCATCTTGATTGCTCCAAATTGGCCTCGACAGTTTTGGTATCCAACCTTAAAGCTCCTGTTCTCGGGGCCTCCTTGGATTCTCCCACTGAACCCTTCGCTTCTGTCCCAGCATCAGGGTCAGTTACTACATTCCAATCTCAAGACCCTTTGCCTGGCAGCTTGGCTCTTCAAAGGAATTTGATTTCCTGTACTCTACCCAAACAAGTTTTGGATGTTCTTTTGGAAGCTAGACGGCCTAGCACTAGAAAATCCTATGCCTCTAAATGGAAGAGGTTTTCTATTTGGATGCAGGACCGAGGCTCTGATCCTCAGGTTCCTGATCTCTCCTCTATTTTGCTTTACCTTTCGGAACTTTTATCTAAAGGACTTTCCTTTTCTTCCATTAAGATACATGCTTCTGCTATCTCTGCGCATTACAGTTCTGATCCTCCTGTTTTTTCTCGTCCTTTGGTGAAGCAGTTCTTGAGAGGGGCTAAAAATTTGCGGCCTCCAAGGACCCCTCCTGTCCCTGCCTGGGATCTTAATTATGTTTTAGAAAAACTTACTTTGCCTCCTTTTGAGCCTGCTGCATCTTCAGATATTAAGTTTCTATCCTGGAAGACTGTTCTTTTGTTAGCATTGACCTCTGCCAGAAGGGTCTCAGAGTTGCAAGCTCTCATGGCTGTGGAACCATACCTTATTTTCCATCAGGACAGAGTATCCTTGAGGACCAATCCTACTTTCATGCCTAAGGTGATTTGAAAGTGGCTTTAAATCAGACAATTCACCTTCCTACTTTCTTTCCAAATCCTCAAAATAAAGGGGAAAGGATTTTGCATTCATTGGATGTGCACAGACAGTTACGATTTTACTTGGACAAGACTAAAGATTTCAGAAAGTCTAACCAATTGTTTGTTTCCTTTGCCTCCAGTTCTCTTGGAAAACCTATTTCTAAACAAACTATTTCCAAATGGATTGCTTATGGAATCAGATTTTGTTACACTCATCATGGGAAACAGTTTCCAGGGACCATTAGAAGTCATTCTACTAGAGCAGCTGCTACTTCTACAGCTTTCCTCAGAGGAGTCCTACAAAGGATATCTTGAAGCTGCCACTTGGAGTTCTGTGCATACTTTTCCAAGCACTACAATCTCCCTTGTTTTCTAAGTCTAGGGCAGGCTTTGCCTCTGCTGTCTTGCAGGGTATTCTTGCCTCCCCTTCTTCTATCTAAAGCCTCCTCCCCCTCTACACTGCTTTGGGATTCCACCCTACAGTTATGACTGCAACAATGAAACACGAAGAACATAGTACAGTTGTGTACACCTACCATAAATGTAGATGTTCGAGTGTCTTCACTGTTGCAGTCGGGGTTTTCCCTCCCTCCTATCCCCTCTTTTTCTCTTATTTGTGGTGTATTTGTGTTTCCTTGTTGGATTAATTTTTGATTTGTTGGGGACTTCTGACATCTAGGGCAAGAAAGGCTGGAGAAGATGGCGTCGGCTGAGGGCTATGTACCAAGGCGTACTGACGTCAGGATACTAGCTTATACAGCCGACGCCGGATCCAGACTTTGGGATTCTGGCCGACCTCGGGCTGCCTGCCGGCAGGATCACCCTACAGTTATGACTGCAACAGTGAAGACACTCGAACATCTACATTTATGGTAGGTGTACACAACTGTACTTTTCTTAGGTTCACAACTAATTACTAGGCTTGCTTTTGTAACCAATTTCCTCCCAAAGGTGAGAATCAAACACTGTACCCTTGTGTCTGTAAGTCACATACCTTAACCATTATACTAAGCCCCAGTCTGTAAGAGGAGTGTTTGTGCAAAAAAGAAAATTTAATTTTTTTCTTTTTTTCGGGGGGGAGCTGTCACTGAAAGTTTTACCTCAAAACCTTTAGATGGTCCTTCAAGAATGCAACTGCAGTCCTGACATATGGGTTGTCCTGCCTCAGGCAGCCCTTCGGTCGGCCGGATTCCAAAGTCTGGGTCCGGCGTCGGCTGATGTCGCCTCCTCCCCGACGTCAGAGCAGCTGGAGTATAAAGGCATCCGCCAACGCCATCTTCAGTCTTTCTTGCCGCGCGGTGCCCGAAGCAGAAGCAGTTCGCAAGTGCCGGTCGGTCAGCTCCTGTGTTTTCAGTTACCGAAGTCATCTAAAAGCTAAGTACCCCGTTGGGGAACATTTTTTCTTGCCTCAGCCGATGTCAGAAAAAATTGAAAAAGTTAATAATTGTTTGTCTTGTGGTAAACAAATACCTCATAAGGACTTCCATTCTTACTGCCTCCCTTGCCTGGGCCCAGACCACGACGTCTCGGCCTGTGCTGCCTGTGCTTGCTTTAATAAACGCACACTCAGGCGCCAGGAAGAATTTGCCGAAGACTTTTTTGGTGAATCTTTCGCTTATATCATGCCGTCGGAACAACCGGCATCACAATCTACCAAAAAACGCAAGGACCGGGACCGACATCCTCGGCCCGCGTCGTCCACCGATACCACGCCTAAGCCCTCCGCGAGTGCATCGGTCCCTTCGGAAGCGGTAATTCTACCGCCCCAGGCCGACGACACCGCTTTAACGCGTTCTTCGGTCCCGGAGATTTCAACGGTGCCGGTTGTTGATTTTCCTCCAGAAACCGAAGCTCTAGATTTACACGACACCATTCCTGTGGACAAGGTTACCCCTGCATGTGGGGCAGCTAGGCCTCTGGTATCCATGTCCATCAAGGCCTTTGCACGTGCTAAGGCTGCCAGCCAGGCCAAGGCCCATCCTAAATCTACTTCTCAGGGCCCCTCTTCCGATAAACAGATCATGACTCTTGCTGCAGATCTAATCTCTCTTATCAGGGGTTCTCAGCCGCACCCAGACAGAGGTTCTCAGCCGCCTGCAGATAAAAGGCCTAGAACTGAGCAGACTGACACCCTCTCTTCAGATGAAGCCTCTGGGGATTCAGAGCACTCAGATGCCCAGGAAGAATCCTTCCAGGCCTATGAGGACTTGGATGCTGAGGATTCAATTCCCTCTGCCTCCCTCCAGAGGATATTTCTTTTGGTGAAGTTCTCCACTCCATGAGAGAACATTTTCAGTGGCAGGGTCAAGAATTTTCTGACTCTAGGAAAAGGCTACGTACCCTCCTTAAGCTATCCCAACACAGACCTTTAGCTATTCCTCCAGTGTTGGATGTCCTTGATGATGTATACTCAGATTCCAGTGCTTCGCCTGATTCTCTCCCTCCTGCTGCTGTCAAGCCTGACAGATATTACAGGGTCCCTGAAACCCATAAGCATCTCTTTAAGGCCCACTCTGTGGATCTAGAAACTATTTCACAGGGCCCCAAAGGAGTGGCTACTTCCTCGGCCAAAAACCCTCTGCCCGCTGACAGGGAAGCTAGGTCCCTGGAGAGATGGGGCAAAAAAGTTTATACCTCTTCCACCCTTGCCATGAGGTCACTCAACTGCCTTTTTCATATGTTTCAGTACCAGGATTACTTAATGGATGATTTGCAGAAAAAGTTAGCCTCTCCTGAGCCTATAGATAGAAAGGCATTGCAGGATTTGGTTCATAACACTCAGCAGGTTAGCAATCATTTTCTTCAGTGTGGTTATGATGCATTGGAAGCTTCATGTAGGGCAGCCATGACAGGGGCCGTTATACGTAGACATGCTTGGTTGAAAGAACAGCCACTGCCAGACCATGTTAAAGTTAAGCTCCTGGATGCACCTCTGGAAAAACAGAAGCTTTTCGGTGCTAATGTACAGGATGTGTTGAAGTCTATTGAGGAAAAGGCAAAATCAGTACAGACAGTCAAGGATTTCCTCCAGGTACAGCCTCCCAGATTCAGCAGGAATTGGCCTTCAAAAAATTGGTCCTTTCCAGACTCAGACAAGTTTCAAAGGGGAAAAAACAGGCGTGCTCGAGGTAGAGGGCAATACCGAGGCTCCTACAGGGGCCGCCAGTGGCAACCACCAAATCAGAGAAGTGGCACAGGGAGTTCACCTGCACCACAGGGACAATCACAATGACTTGACTTTCATTCCGCCTACCAAGGCTCAAAGAGAGAAGCACCTCTAGGCGGAAAATTATCCTTATTCTCAAAGAACTAGCACATTTTAACCAAGGACAAATGGATTCTGGACATAGTAGACAGAGGTTACAGGTTCCTCTTCCACACCTTACCAACGAGACAAGGCATGCCAAACCTGCCACAAAATCAAAGGGCAGAGGCACTCTTACAAGTTTCAAAGCTGTTACAAATAAAAGCTATAGAAAAAGTTCCTCCTCAGGAACAAGGCCAGGGATTCTATTCAAGACTGTTCCTTGTTCCAAGAAAAGAAAAGCAATGGAGGCCTATACTGGACTTGTCCGTTCTAAACACCTTTCTCATTGTGCCAAAATTCAAAATGCTGACATTACAGCAACTCCTTCCCATGCTGGGCAAGGGGTCTTGGCTGGTTACGCTGGACCTCAAGGAGGCATACCTGCATGTCCCAATCAGACACAGTTGCAGAAGATACCTCAGATTTCTTGCAGGAACAGAGCATTATCAATTCTCAGCATTGCCGTTTGGCTTATCTTCTGCGCCCAGAGTATTCACGAAATGCCTGGCATCAGTAGTTGCACATTGCAGACTCCAGGGGATTCAAATATACCCTTACCTGGATGACTGCCTCATACAAGCAGAACAGCAAACAAACCTTGATAAAAAACTTGGACTATGTCATTCAGTTGCTACAGGCTTTGGGATACACAGTCAACATTCAAAAATCAAGACTATTGCCATCCCAAAAGATTATTTTTCTAGGAGCAAAACTAGACACACAATCACAAATGGCTTTCCTCACAGAGGGGAAACAGCAGCATTTACCAGATTACTTCAAAAGCCTAGCAAAACTTACCCAGCTGACCGCAAGGAAGATCCTGCAGGCCCTGGGTTTCATGGCATCTTGCATTCTTCTGATCCCTCTGGCAAGAACTACACATGAGGAAGCTACAATCGTACCTAAAAAGCTTATGTTCTCAACACAGCCACAACCTAGAAGACGTAATACCACTCCCTCCATGCCTGCAAAGGGAATTCTTGTGGTGGGCTCAAGCAAGCCATTTAAATGAAGGCATGCCTTTCAACAAAGTTCAAGCAAGTCAAACCATTACAACAGACGCCTCAGATCATGGATGGGGGGCACACATTGAGGACAGATGCATTTAAGGTCAATGGACTCCCACGGAAATGCCTCTGCACATAAATCAAAAAGAGATGTTGGCAGTGATACATGCAATAGAAGCCTTTGGAAAATCTCTTCAACAAGGCCATCTGCTAATAAGGACAGACAACACCACTGTCATGTGGTATATAAACAAACAAGGAGGCACTCACTCGTATCCCCTCTGCAGACTAACAATGGTTCTTTGGGAAAAGTCCCTGAAACTAAACATCCATTTGCAATCCCAGTTTGTTCCGGGCAAGGACAATGTTCTGGCGGACAGGTTGAGCAGAAATTTCGTGGATCCACATGAATGGATGCTGCATCCACACATTTTCTCACAAATAACAACTGCATGGGGAAGACCGGACATAGATCTCTTTGCTTCTCATTTCAATCACCACCTAGACAGGTTCTGCTCAAGGACACACCATCCTCTAGCCTGGAGAACGGATGCTCTCTCCTTCAGCTGGAATACCCTAAAAATCTATGCATTCCCTCCTCTACCATTACTGACCAAGGTGTTACTGAAGATCAAAGCAGAGCAACCAAAAGGAATATTGATAGCTCCAGACTGGCCGAGGCAGCATTGGTATCCCTTGCTACTGAGCATAACTCACACCAAACCGTGGCCCTTGCCCCAATGGCCTCTGCTCCTAACTCAACACAATTACAGGACTGTTCATCAAAACCTGCAAACATTACAACTGACAGCTTGGAGGGTTCCATGACTTTGACCCATGTCCCCCTCTCTGAAAAGGTTCAAGAAATCTTGCTGGAAGCACGCAGACCTTCTACCAGAAAAACCTATTCGGCCAAGTGGAAGAGATTCATCATCTGGAATGCCAAAAAGGGCCAGGATGCATCCGTGATGAGCATACCTCAGATATTAGAATACTCGGCAGAAATGTTTCATAGTGGCCTCTCGTATTCTTCCATTAAAATTCACGCTTCAGCAATCTCAGCAAATTACAACTGTGATCCACCTGTGTTTTCGCATCCCTTGCTAAGACAGTTTCTAAGACGGATAAAGAATATCAAACCTCCCAGAAAACCACCAGTTCCTGCATGGGACCTCAACTACGTCTTGGAAAAATTAACTCTTCCTCCTTTTGAACCAGCAGCATCTTCAGAAATGCAATTTCTCTCCTGGAAAACGGTCTTCCTGTTGGCAGTTACCTCAGCAAGAAGAGTCTCTGAGATACAGGCCCTCATGGCAGTACCTCCCTTTCTCATTTTTCATCAGGACAGAGTTTCTCTAAGGACCAATCCTTCATTCATACCAAAAGTGATATCCAGGGTGTCTCTAAATCAAGCAATTCACCTGCCTACTTTCTTTCCCAATCCTCAAAATAAAGGGGAAAAGCTGCTGCATACTTTAGACATACACAGACAATTACGCTACTACTTGGACAGAACAAAGACCACCAGGAAGTCTGACCAACTATTTGTAGCCTATGCTGCTGGAGTGCAAGGAAAGGCAGTCTCCAAACAAACAATTTCAAAATGGACTGGACACTGCATCAGATTCTGTTACTCCTTCCATGGAAAGGGTGTGCCAGCCAATATTAGGCCACACTCAACCAGAGCTATAGCCACATCCACAGCCTTTCTAAGAGGAGTGGCTACAAAGGACATTCTAGAGGCTGCTACATGGAGCTCTGTGCATACATTTACCAAACACTACAACCTGCCTTTATACTCCAGATCCCGAGCAGGCTTTGCTTCTGCAGTCCTGCAGGGTCTTTTAGCTACACCATCCCTTGCTTAGATCCTACCACCCCAGCTTGGCTATGGTATTCAACCCATATGTCAGGACTGCAGTTGCATTCTTGAAGGACATAGTACAGTTTTGTACCTACCATAAATGTAGATGTCCGATAGATATGCAACTGCAGTCCGGTTTTCCCTCCCTCCTACCCCTCTGCTTTTTTCCTTGGGTCCATTCCCCCTCTCCTTTTTAGCTGGGGATATCTGTTATGGTGTATCTGTTTATTACTGTTGTGCATGTCTGCAATTTTTTGCTTATCCATTCACAAAATTTAGCCTTCCTTGGAGGGCACCTGGCATCTGGGGCAAGCAACACTGAAGAAGATGGCGTCTGCGGATGCCTTTATACTCCAGCCGCTCTGACGGGGAGGAGGCGACATCAGCCGACGCCGGACCCAGACTTTGGAATCCGGCCGACCGAAGGGCTGCCTGAGGCAGGACAACCCATATGTCAGGACTGCAGTTGCATATCTATCGGACATCTACATTTATGGTAGGTACAAAACTGTACTTTTTATATCAGAAGGTTTTACTTACCCACTGACTAAAAGTAGAAGAAAAAGGAATTCCCTCTCTTTCTGAAACTGATTCACAGTCAGAAGAGCAGAGACAGGAAAGGGAGTCAGGCTGATGATTCTGCTTCTGAGGAAAATGTTTCTTTAGGTCTCCCCCAGAAGATTTATCTTTTTTTGAAACTGTAGCTAATAAGTATTTGTTTTAGTGGTGTGGGAACAGAAAAAATCCCTATCCCTCAGAAGTGGTACTATGATTTGTTACAACTAGATTTTCCTCATCCTGCAGATGTTCTTCGTGTATCACTGTTGCAGTTATCACACTTGGGTTATCCTCCCAGGGGTAGCCCCCAGTCGGCCTGAATACCAGAGGCTTAGTATTTCTGCGTCGGTTGCTGTCGCTTCAGGACTGACGTCAGGTCGTCAGTGATATAAAAACAGGCAGCCGACGCCATTACATCAGTCTTTCTTGTTGAGGAGCCCAAAGCAGAAGCAGTTTGCATGAGTGCCGGTAGGCCGCTACCTTTCGTTTCTGAAATTGAAGTTGAAGTCTTCTAATGCTAAGTACCCCGTTGAGGATCCTTTTTTCTTGCTCTAACCGATGTCAGAAAAAGTTAACAATAGTCTCGTCTGTGGAAAGCAAATACCACACTGAGATTTCCATTCTTACTGCATCACCTGTTTAGGCCCAGACCACAATGTACCTCGCTGCCGGTTTGGTACCTTGTTCAACGCCCGAACTATTTGTTGTTGGGCCCTTATTGTAGCTAAATACTTTCGTTCTCGATCTCCGTATTCCGAAATGGTTTCGGTAAGCCATCCGACTACCGATCTTCCAAAAAAACATAAGGATAAAGACAGAGACAAGACTGCACAGGTCCAGAACTGCCAACAACGCTTCTGTTAAGCTAGTCGCCAGTTCACCGGTACTCAGTGAGGCGCTTTCGCAGACCCTGATGCCTGCTTTGATGGATTCGCAGGCTGCTACCAAGACCCGTTCGGAGTCTGGTATACCACAAGACTCTTCTTTGACTACGGAACCTGCGGATGTCTCTACCCTGGATGGGTCTGCAACCGCTGTGTAGGCAATGGGTTCTGACAAAGTTCTTCCCACTACCGATATTCCACACAATCTGACGACTTCTTTCACGTCTTCAGTTCTTTCTAAAACTACCGAGTTTCTAAGGCCAAGAGTACGAGCTACGCCAAAAAAAAAATGATGACCCTAACTCAAGTGCCTGCTCCCTTGCCACAATCACAGATGCTTAAAATGGCGGAAGACCTTATCATGCTGATTAGGGGAAGCCAGCCTTCCCCTGCTAAAAGAAAGAGACTTGTCCCCAGCAGCATTATCTGACCAAGAGTCCGACGACTCTGAGGTTCCTGATTATGAAGACATGCCCTTATCTGCCTTTGAGGATTCAGATGCAGAGGAATACATTCCTTCTGCCTCCCCTCCAGAGGATTTTTCTTGTGGTGAAACCTTACATACTTTGAGAGAGCATTTCCATTGGGAATGCCAGGATTATCCTCAGTCCAAAAGAGACTTGGAATTTTTAGATTTATCATAGCACAGACCCTTAGCTATCCCTCCTGTTCTGGATGTTGTGGATGATGTCTTTATGGAATCCAGTCTTAACTCCTGATACTTTACCTCCTGCTCCCAGGAAACCTGACATGTACTACAAGAGTCCCTGACTCTCTCAAATTTATTTTCAAAAATCGTACTGCTGACCCAGAGGTCATCTCCCAAGGACCTAAAAGAATAAAAGCAACTTCAGCTAAGAATCCCAAGGACCTAAAAGAATAAAAGCAACTTCAGCTAAGAATCCCACCCCTTCGGACAGGGATTCCCGAGCTTTAGACAGATGGGGTAAAAAAGTATACACCTCTGTAACTCTTGCCATCAGAGCATTAAATTGTCAGTTCCACATGCTGAACTACCAGTAACATACTATGGAACTTATTAAGCAAAAATTATCTACCTTCCCTGACTGTGCAGAAAATAAAGAATTACAGGAGCTTATGCATTCTGCAAGCCAAGTCAGCAAGATACCCTAGGCTATTTTTAGGTTAAGTTCTCAAGTGTGAGCATTTTTAGATATTTCCTGTTAACTGATGCAGCCATTGTGTAGTTAACTATTTATTGTGTTAAGTACCAATTAACACATTATGGAGACACTATATAATAGCAGTGTGTTTTTACAATCATGTGATTCTGAGGAAGTCTAACAGACGAAAGCGCGCTCAATCTTGGTTTGTTGTATGGAGTTTTGAATAAATTTCTTTGTGGTGACTTCGTGATTCGTGAACTTTTTCTACACATCCTGTGAGTTGCGAATGTGTTCTGCTGTTTCGGAGAATTAGAGGAGGATACCCTTTATTGTACAGCTAGCGGGCTTGGAGTTATTACTATAAGGTGTCTTGTGGTGTAGAGGTGATTTTTTGGTTACTAGTGGCATCGCCAGCGTTTACGAGGGATCCCCGATGGAAGAAGAACAATCTTTGTTGAGCCAGCTTTTGAGGCTCATCCAAACACACTCGCAGAACACTAATAATGGACCGATTAATCCTACTGTTACTAACATTACAGATTCTATTCCCTGTGGCCAAGGGAATGCTGAAGCAAGACAGAGACAGGAAACGACATCACGGACCCGGACGGAAAAACGTGGGCATACTCCCAATGGAGGTTTTGGTGCTAGATCCGATTATGTTTTACGTGACCGGAGACCTCAAGGTGCAGATTCAGCGAGAGGGCGAAAATCTTTGGAGGTATACCAGGATGTCCGTTTCTCTGACTGGCTTGAGAAATCGTTTTCAGTGGAATCAGGGGAAGCTGCCAGTACTTCAAATGATAATACAGGCTACCAGGACAGATGAAAAATTTTGGAAATTGAACTTAACAGGTACAGGAATCTTTCACTTGATAATTGGTACCTGAAGCAATGTATTGAACGGAACATTGTTCCAAAAGGACTTAGACTTAATAAATACCCGAATAACGTACGGGGCAATGATGAACTGTTCAAAACTATTACTGATTTATTAAACGAATGTGGTTTATCTATTTTAAGAGCTATGATAAACAGTAATACAGTGATTTTAACTGAAAGTAAGAATAGGATTGATAAATTACATAAAGAAATTAGTAATGATATGCTGTTCACTGTGAAAGAATACAAGTATATGTACTGTAATGTGCTTCACAATGTTGATGTTAATGTCTCTAAAAACTACAACAGGAAGTTATGGAAAATTGAGAGGGATATACGTGAATACAGAGAAGGCAAGGCTTATGTTAAAGGTGGTATTACTCTTAATGACAATTATAATAAGAGAAAATATTTTCAGCGTAGAACAGAGGACGTCCCTGATAGGGAGGCCAGTTATGGAAATGCATCAAGACAAAGGGTTCAAATGAATGACAACAATAATACAGGATATAATGACAGTAATGGAAGTCAAACATTTCTGGATACAAGTAGTGAATTGATATCATATGACCCTTTAGTAGAAGAAACGGGCCCCAGGAGGTCCGAGAGAATAAGGAATCAGAATCGTCCTTACTCATATGCAGAGGCCACGGGGAATTATCATCAGATGAGACGAGGGGAAACTCATTACAGGTAACAATAGACACTGTAATTGAACATACCCCTAAAGAAAGAATGTCTGATCAAAAGAGCCCAGCCATGAAATGTGAACATACTAGGGGGGGGGGTGTAATATGTACAAACAGCATCCCCCAGAGATAAATGAATTGACTATACCAGTTGAACAAAACATAAGCCATCTGGAAGAAACACATTATACAAACAATTGTAAAGTGTATGTGGAGAATAATTTTAACATATATAATTTTACAGATTTAGAGATTACACCAGGATTTTTTAGTTTATTTACAAAAGGATTTTCTTTTATTCCCATTAAGAAACCAAAGGTAGATGAAGTGTTATTAGATATTAAATTATTTACAAGGAAATTAAATTTGAGATGTATGTTTGAGAATGCAGATATGAAGAGAATTGACCCTCTCAGAAGGAGAAGCACATTCAACCCCCCTCTTCAACAAGACATTTCCAATTTTGAGTCTTTTGCCTTGAATATGGTTAGGGAAGGCTTTGAAGGGAGAAGGAACAACATTAAGGATTTTGGAAATCTAACAGCTGAAGAAATTAATATTTTAAGGATGCTACAGCGGAATGATAAAATTAGAATCATGAAGCCTGATAAGGGGGGTGGTGTGGTCCTAATGGACCACTGGGATTACACCCAGAAAATGTTGGGAATTCTGAACAATTGTAATAGATATCAAATTGCCTCCAGGAATGAGATGAATATTTATTATAGGAAAATTGATCTTTTACTTGAGGACAATCTACTACAAGGACTTATTGATCTAGAACTTTTCAACTTTTTTAGGGTGCAAAAACCTATTATTCCTGAGATATTTGGCATCCCTAAAATACACCCCCCATTGAGACCGATAGTTACGTCACAGTGTTCCAAGACACAAACATTAGCCATTTATGTAGACACAAAATTGAAAGAATTCTACAGAAATTATGAACATATTCTCATTGATTCTTGGGATTTTTTGGTGAAGTTTAATAGTATCCCATACCATGATGATTTTTTGTTTGTCACAGTCGACGTAAAGGATCTGTTCTCAGTTATACCCCAGGACATAGGGTTGGGATGGTTTGAACAAATGTTGATTAGTTTCAATTTTCTGAATAATACAGAATTCAGACTAGTCCTAGAAAATATGGAACTAGTTTTGAAAAATAATTTTATTTATTTTCAGGGTGATATATATCACCAAATTGATGGGGTGGCAATGGGTTCTGCATGTGCCCCATCTATGCCAATATTGTGATGCTCTTTTGGGAATTGGAATTTGTGTTCAAATCAACCTTTTATGAACAGATAGAGAAATATTTTCGATTTTTGGATGACCTTTTTATTTTATGGAAGGGTACACCAGAACAGATAGATGAATTCATACAGTATCTACATACCACTACTACGTTTCTTGAATTTACGTACCAATATAATGTTGATTACGTAAATTATCTTGACGTAACTATTAGAAAAAATAAAAAGGAAAAGACATATAAATCTAGGATTTTTAGGAAGGATTGTTTCTCCAACTCATATGTACATTACGAAAGTGACCACCCCCAACACTTGAAAAGAAATATAATAAAGGGACAAATGATTAGGGCGTCGAGAATGACCACTGAAGAGTTGGAATGTAGGGATGAAATGGGATTTATACAAAATTTGTTCCAGGAAAGAGGCTACCCCCCAGAATTGATTAAAGGGGTGAGGAAGGAAGTGCTAAAGAAACGTAAATCTCAATATTTGCCACTGTTAAGATTCCCTGCAAATACAACCAATATAAGAAATAACCAAAGGGACAGAGAGACCAATTCACCCAAGGATGACAATGCTTTACGTTTAACCCTTACATATTTCAAAGGGATTAGTTGGATAAGGGATGGGTTATATGAGGTCTGGAAGATTTTTTCCAGAATGAATGATAAATCTTATATATTCCAACAACCCTTAAAATTTTGTTATCGGAAAAATTCCAACTTTAAAAAGTTGTTTGAAAGGAAAAAGAACCTCTGTGAGATGGGTGGAACACAAACAAAACTCGGTACACACAAATGTGGTAGATGTGGCCAATGTCCATTTATTGTAGGTGAAAAGGAGTTATTTCTGACGGGTATTGGTACCAGGTTGAAAAGTTCTGGTTACCATACTTGTTATACCAAGGGTGTGGTATACCTGGCATATTGTTTGGCATGTGGGAAATACTATGTTGGAAAAACAGAAAGACATCTTAGGCAACGGATCTACGAACATATGAGGGACATAAATAAAAAGAATGAAAATAATGCTTTATTCAGACACACCCTGGTATGTGAAAAAGCCAACATAAAATTTTGGGTATTAGAGGATGTGAAGAAAAATGATAAGGGGGGTGACTGGGAAACCCTATTGGAGTATAGGGAACTCATATGGCAACTTAGGTTAGATGCCTGCGGCCATATGGGGTTAAATGATCATCTCTATAAAACCGGCATTGAAACTTTTAGCAAATAATCCCAAATCCCAAATGAAATAATATGTGAAATGAGTTAAATTATATATATTTCTTCATATACTGATTTATATTTTGTACTCTTATAAGTATTGTATGTATTGTATATAATATATTATACAGTACTAATATACATCTATCTACACATTTACCTATTAATTTGTTTATATATATATTTTTGTATATGTGTTTTTTGATTCATATTAATGTTATTGTTTATGTGTATTTTAAATTATTGATTAACTATTGGTCACTTAGATATATTTACATTTACATATTTATGAATTTGTATATTTATAGTTGATGCAATAATATGTAAAATGTATATAATGTTAAGTTGTCAATCTCGCCTTCATTCTTGCTTGATGGGTTCGGAGCCGATCCCTCGGCTCCGACTCGGCACTTGCTAAGCTCGAGAGTCACTTTTACCAGCTCGAGGCAGCCCCATATCCCATGATGCAAGGCGGTAAGTACCCAGATCTCGTTTGCTGCTTCGCTTATGAGGTCCTCCTTTTACCAGCTCCTGGTAAGTGATTCACTTTTTGATAGTTAAGCCCCTTTTTTGTAAAAAAACCCTTAATTGTTAGTTATAAGTTAATTATTTACATTTTCTGACAGAAAATCCCTGTCTCTCCTAATTTTTTTTAGTCAAACTTTACCCATCCCATCCCCTCCCTGTTAGGGTGTGTGTGTTTGTTTATAGGAATACCTTTTGGTATTTTATTTAAGTTAATTTTTTGACTGGTGTGTGTGTGTGTGTGTGTGTGTTTTTGTAAAGCACCATGTCAAAGGAGAGGGTCTCGGGTTTTAAGAAGTGTGACTCGTGCTGTTAGAAGATGTCTCTGACAGACGGTCACACTTCTTGCCTGTATTGCCTGGGGCCTCTTCACCTGCAGGACTCCTGTGCTATTTGTCATTCTTTCAGCCAGAGAGTCCTGCAGGAAAGACGCAACAAGCTGATACTTAGGGGCCTTCTTAAGCTGGAGGGCTCTCCGGCTAAGTCGGCTCCATCAAAATCAGCTAAATCTTCCAAGGCCCAGGCTTCTGTTCCTAAGCCTGCGGCCTCAGCTCAGACTCGTTCCGAGTCAAGATCGGCTCCGGCTGGAGCCGATTCTGGCTTAACAAAGCCTTCGGCACCGATGGCTATCGGTGCCGAATCTGCATCGACCACTTCGGTGTCGGCTCCGATCGGTTCCGACCCCCATGTGGCACAGGCATCGGTGTCGGCTCCGATCGGCTCCGACACCGTTACTTTGGTGGCTGTATCGGCTCCGGCTGGAGCCGATACATCGAGGCTTCCTGTCGGCTCCGATAAGTCTTCGGCTCGACAGGATCTATAGTATCGGTTCCGATGGCTCATTCCAGGAAGAGGTCGAGGTCTCCTTCCTTGGAGCCGATACTTTCGGCTCCGGCTTCACCTCTTCTTTCGGAACGGAGCCATCGGAGCCGATCTTCAAGGTCATCCAGACTGTCAGACCATGACCTAGAGAGAGTGGTCAGTAGATTACTTAAGTCACAGGTACTGGCCCAAATGTTACATAGTCCGTCTCAACAGACGACTATTGGTCCACACCCCGTTACAGTTCCTCCTTCAACTCTACCCCAGAGCTTGGAGTTGGAGTCTTCGGGAATAGTTACTGCTACGGCTGGAGGACGGATACCCCCTTCTGTTCCTTCAGCCTCTACTCTTATCTCCTCTTCGAGACCTTCCTTAGAGGGATTCGTGGTCGGGCTTCCATGGTCTCCTCCGAGGGGTGAGTGGCATCGGACCCTTGTCCGAACCGCTCTTCCCTTGGAGCCTCGGCCTTGGTGAGCTCGGCTCCGACATCTGCCTCGAGACTTCCCTTCGGTGGTCCCTGGAGTTCCTAGTTCTTCGAACGGGTTCTCTCGAACCTGCCTGGGAGGGGAGCATTCGAGGTGATGAAGTGTGCTGGCCACTGGTATCAGTCAGCAGTCTGTTCCCGTAGCTCCTCCCTCTATAGTACCTGTTGACATCTCTGCCACTTCTCTTGCTACAGGACCCAGAGATCCTCCGCCTCAGGTTTCCCCATTGGGTATTTCCCCCTCTTCCGAGGATTCTCCTGATGTTTCGGGAGTTCCTCCTAGGTAGTGGTCTTGTAAGAGGAAACATGTAGTCTCCCCCGGGTCTGTCACTTGGATACTGACTTTGATGAGTCAGAGGGATCCCCTAGATCCCCCTCTGAGGATGTCTCCTTCTCAGACATCCTAGAACTCCTTAAACAGAGGGGAAACTGGCCCACCAACAATCCCTCTGAGGATGAGTCAGTATACCTAGAGGCGTTTGGATCTCGGCCCTCCACCTCCTGGGTGTCTCCGCCTTTCGATCCCCTTATGCAGGTTATTGCACGAAAGGCGTGGGCAGCTCCTGACTCGGTAGAGCCAGTCCCTAGGAGGCCTTCAAAATTTATCACTGCCCCGTGTGACAAGCAATTCCTCACTAAGGGTGTCCCCGCTGATGCCATGGTGGTGGCTGCGGCCACCAAAAAGGAACTTGCAGATCCTTCCGTACCCGTCCATCCTCCTAATAAGGACTCTAGGACCATGGATAGGTACGGTAAGCGGATGTTTTCCTCAGCGACCTTTGCTATGCGTTCGCTGAATTACCTATGTCACTTCACCAGACTCCAGAGGGATATCCTTAAGGAGCTGGGTGAAGTAGTTCAGATCCTACAGCTGCAGGGGCTCAAGAAAAAATTGCTTCGCAGCTAGGAACCCTCAATTCCATTGCAAACTCCTCCATGCGGCTAATATCTTATGCTGCTGATGGAGCGAGTAGAGCCGCAGGTACAGGTGTGGCTCTTAGACGCCAAGCCTGGATGCGGCTATGTGATTTTATGGATCCCTTTAAGGCGTCCTTCACAAATTCTCCCTTTGATGGGTCAGCTTTGTTTGGCCCTCAGGTGAAGGAAACCTTGACCAGGTGCGAACAGGACGGCAAGACTCTTTCTGCTGTAAGAGTCCGTTTTCCACCCCTTCTAGACCTTATCCCAAAGGACAGAAAGGTGGGAAGATGTGGTTCCGTAAATCCCAAGGAGTCACGCCGGATTCACGTGGTCAGTTTACCCCAAGAGGCAGAGGGGGTAACAACAACAGACGCTCTAGAGGCAGAGGGGTCCGAAAACCAGGGAAACAGAGAGCCTCTCTCTGACAAGCCCTTTCAGCATCCCTGAGATGTTGCCCGGCTGTCCCTCCTTGGAGGCAGTCGGGGGAAGATTATCACTGTACCCAGAAGCCTGGCATTCCCTCACTCAAGACACATGGGTACAGTCGATCATATCCAAGGGTTACATAATTCCTTTCGAGGAAAGTCCCTTCCCCTCAAGTTCCCTTCCAGATGTATCACCCGGTCTAAGGGAAATTGCAGAGTTAGAAGTCTCAAAACTACTGCAAAAAAGAGCCATTCAGCCAGTTACAACAGACCATTCAGAGCCGGAATCTACTCAAGATTCTTTTTGGTCCCCAAAAAGACGGGAGACTGGAGACCAATATTGGATCTCAGCAGACTCAACAAGTCTGTCAAGAAGACAAGATTCCGAATGGTCACTCTTCAGTCAATTCTGCCCTTCTTACAGAAGGACAACTGGATGTGCTCAATAGATCTTCAGGATGCGTACTATCACATCAAGATTCACAGATGCTCCAGGAGATTTCTCCGCTTTCGGCTGGGGTCCAGTCATTTCCAGTTCAGAGCCCTGCCCTTTGGTCTCACTACAGCCCCCAGAGTGTTCACCAAATGCATGGCAGTGGTCACGGCTCACCTGAGACGTCAAGGATTCCAGGTGTTTCCGTATCTCGACGACTGGCTCCTGTCAGCCACCACCAGGCATCAGCTTATACAAGCCAGGGATTACACAATAAACCTTTGTTCTCATTTGGGCATCTCGATCAACTTCAAAGTCATCCTTATCGCCCTGCCAGTCTATTACCTTCATAGGCGCAAATTTAAACACTGTTCGGATGTCAGCTACCCTTACAGATCAAAGAGTTTCAGACATTCAGAGTCATGTCAGAATCATTCTGGCCAACAAGAAAGTACAGGCCAGAATGGTTCTAAAGGTTTTAGGTCTCATGGCTGCGGCCATTACTCTTCTTCCCTGGCTCGATTCTACATGCGCCTTCTTCAGTGGATGCTGTTCACACAATGGTCATACCAACAACTTCCAATGCGTCACCAGATTCTGGTGACACAGACATGCAAAGAGCATCTTGCTTGGTGGATCACATCTCCTCAGGTTCACCAAGGCAGGTACTTTGTACCCCATCCCGATAGCCACTGTCACCACGGATGCCTCCCTGATCGGGTGGGGGTCATTATCAGGGCAGGATGGTTCATGGGACGTGGCAGCCGCTCGAGTACCATCTGCACATAAATGTCCTGGAGATGAGAGCAGTGCTTTTAACGTTGCAAGCCCTCAACGACTTTCTTCCCGTAGGGACAATTGCAGTCCACACAGACAACATGTCTGTAGTTTGGTATATCAACAAACAGGGCGGAACCAAGTCCTACCCCTTGTGTCGAGAAGCTCAGACTATGGCAATGGGCGATCTCCCCTCATCGGTTTCTGGTAGCAACGCATATCCCTGGGAAAACCAACATTGTAGCGGACAGATTGAGCAGAGCTATTCTCATGCCTCACGAGTGGTCTCTCAAGCAATCTATAGCGGAAGAGATTTTTCTGGAATGGGGTCGCCCATGCTGCGATCTTTTGCTACTCCCCAAAACAGCAAATGTCCAGACTTCTTCTGCCTCTTCCTCCATCAGGCCATCCCCCAGAGACGCTCTGACCCAGGATTGGCCCCAGGGACTTCTTTATGCCTTCCTCCATTTCCTCTGATCCCTCAGGTTATCCAGAAAGCTACCGCTTTGAGAGCCAAATTGATTCTCATTGCCCCTTACTGGCCTCGACAAGTTTGGTTTCCGTTCCTCCATCATCACCTTTTGGTGCAGCCGTGGCATCTGGACCCAGTGCCAGATCTTCTGATTCACCAATCGGGTCAGCTGCACCGGTCAATCCCTTCCCTCAACCTCACAGCATGGTTGCTCCACTTCCTTCCTTAGCCAGGCTTCCTTTGATCTCTAACCCAGTTAGAGACATCATAGTAACCGCTAAAATCCTCTACCAGGAGGATTTATACAAGCAAATGGAAACGTTTCTCTCTTTGGGCTAAGGCCAAGAATATTGATCCTTTTACTGCCCCTGTTCAGGCAGTCCTGGACTTCTTAGCAGAGATTTTTCATGCAGGCTCCTCTTCTTCCACAGTCAGAGTTCAATTGGCTGCTATTTCCAATTTTCATGTCGGTATAGCAGATCATAATATTATGTCCCATAGGCTCTGCAGGGCCTTCTTGAAAGGAATTTTCCTACTAAAGCCTCCAATCAGGAATCCTCCTCCTCAGTGGGATCTAAATTTAGTGCTGACATCCTTGATTCTTCCCCCCTTCGAGCCAGCTGTTTCTTGTTCCCTGAAATATCTTTCTTGGAAAACTTTATTCCTAGTGGCTATTACATCTGCCAGGAGGGTGTCTGAACTTCATGCTCTTTCAGTTCGACCCCCCTATTTGTTTTTTCACAAAGACAGAGTATCTTTGAGAACTAACCCAACCTTTTTTGCCTAAGGTCACTTCAAAGAACAATTTGAATCAATCCATTGATCTCCCTGTATTTTTCCTAACTATTCAGATAGAGCTGAACAATAGCTTCATTTTCTTGATGTCCACCGTCAACTTAGATATTATTTGGACAGAACAAAAATTTAGAAAATCTGATCAACTTTTTGTTTCCTATGCGGATAATAAAAAGGCCTTCCTGTTTCTAAAGTGACCTTGTCCAGATGGCTTTCTTCGGTCATCTCTGAAATTTATACTCAGGGGAAAACAGCTGTGCTCAAAACCTAAAGCACATTCAACTAGGAGCTTAGCTACTTCTACAGCTTTTCAAGCTAGACTTCCTTTAGACACTATTTGTGCAGCGCCACTTGGGCCACTCCTCACACTTTTGTTTCCCATTACAAATTGGACTTGGCCTCCAGGGACAGAGCCAGTTTTGGCTCTACAGTCCTCAAGAGTTTGTTCCATTGAGCCACCCTGGATAGAGGTGCTAGGACGCGTCCCATCAAGCAAGAATGAAGGCGAGATTGACAACTTAACATTAAGAAGTTATGTACCTACCATAACGTTCCATGTTAGTTGTCTTCTCGCCTTCTTTCTTGCACCCTCCCTACTTCCCCTGGCCTGGACAGACCTTGTTATAAGAAACTGTTATGCTGAAGACCATTCAGACCTGGTCCTTCTTCCATCTGTAAGTTTTCTTTCTTCCTTTTGGAAGTATTTTATGCTTGGTGCTGTTGCCCTTTGTCATCAAACGAGATCTGGGTACTTACCGCCTTGCATCATGGGATATGGGGCTGCCTCGAGCTGGTAAAAGTGACTCTCGAGCTTAGCAAGTGCCGAGTCGGAGCCGAGGGATCGGCTCCGAACCCATCAAGCAAGAAAGAAGGCGAGAGAAGACAACTAACATGGAACGTTATGGTAGGTACATAACTTCTTATTTTTTACAAAAGAGAGTTTCTTCTTTTTTAAAAAAAGTGTTTTAAAGAAGAGTTTTATAGTATACCTAGGCTGTTTTTAGGTTAAGTTCTCAAGTGTGAGCATTTTTAGATATTTCCTGTTAACTGATGCAGCTATTGTGTAGTTAACTATTTATTGTGTTAAGTACCAATTAACACATTATGGAGACACTATATAATAGCAGTGTGTTTTTACAATCATGTGATTCTGAGGAAGTCTAACAGACGAAAGCGCGCTCAATCTTGGTTTGTTGTATGGAGTTTTGAATAAATTTCTTTGTGGTGAATTCGTGATTCGTGAACTTTTTCTACACTTCCTGTGAGTTGCGAATGTGTTCTGCTGTTTCGGAGAATTAGAGGAGGATACCCTTTATTGTACAGCTAGCGGGCTTGGAGTTATTACTAAATACTATGGAACTTATTAAGCAAAAATTATCTACCTTCCCTGACTGTGCAGAAAATAAAGAATTACAGGAGCTTATGCATTCTGCAAGCCAAGTCAGCAAGCATACCCTGCAGTGTGGGTTTGACACACTAGAAGCATCTTGCAGGGCAGCAGTCACAGGTTCTGTGCTTAGAAGGCATGCCTGGCTTAAGGAGAAGACCTTGCCAGACCATGTCAAATCAAAATTAGTGGACGCACCTTTGAACAAGGACAATCTGTTTGGCACCAAAGCAGAAGAGGTTTTTAAAAAGATGTAAGAAAAAGCCAAGTCTATGCAGACGGTCAAAGTTTTTTTTTTTTTTTTTTGCAAGTGCAACTTCCAAGATTCAGTAGGCATTGCCCCTCAAAACTTTTGTCCTTTCCAGCCCCCTCAATGCCACCTCAAACTAGACCTAGGGGAAACAGACCCCGCCCCAGACTACAGTCTCAGGGTATGCAGAGATGTAAGCAATGGACTACCTCCACTTCTAAAACAGGGGGTGCTAAGCCACCCCCTTATGGAAAGAATTCAGAATGACTTCTCAACTCCTCCCCTCACCTCTGCTCAATTGCTCGTGCCCCTAGCAGGAAAACTTGCCTACCATGCAAAAAACTGGACCTCCATCACCAACCATCGATGGGTCCTCAACATAGTATCCCAGGGTTTCCACACGCTGCCAACCAACCCCAAAAGGGTTCCCAGACCTTCCTCCAAACCAGTGGGCAGAGGTTCAGCCCCTGCTCTCTATAAGGGCAATTCAGCCTGTTCCTGCAGAGCAGATAGGCCAAGGTTTTTATTCCAGACTTTTTTCTTGGTACCCAGAAAAGAGGGCACCTGGCACCCAATCTTAGATCTATCCATTCTAAACACCTTCCTGGTGGTACCAAAATTCAGAATGCTCACCCTACAGCAGCTTCTCCCTGTGCTGTCCATAGATGCCTGGTTAGCCACACTAGACCTAAAGGAGGCCTATCTACACATCCCAATCAGGGACTCCTGCAAGAAATATCTACATTTCAGAACAGGATCTATGACATTATCAGTTCTCTGCACTTCCCTTTGACTTATCTACTGCTCCCAGAATTTTCACAAAATGCCTGGCCCCAGCCATTGCCTATTGCAGACAGAGAAATATTCAAATTTACCCCTATCAACAAGCAGGGGGGGACCAACTGTTACCCACCCTGCAGGCAAGCCATGACCCTTTGGAACACTGCCTCAGCCATGCATATTCACCTGCAAGCTCAGTTCCTGCCAGGCGACCAAACCTCTGTGGCAGACAACTTAAGCAGAAATCTCCTTGACCCCACGAGTGGCAATTTAACCACAACACCTTCACCTTGTGACCCAGAAGTGGGGTACCCCGAATGTGGACCTATTTGTCTCCCCCTACAATGACCAGCTCAGCAAATTCTGCACCAGGGACCCTCACAGCAAGGCTTGGAAAGTGGATGCCCTATCCTTCCAGTGGGCAAACCTCTCAATCTATGCATTTCCCCCCTCTGCCTCTTCTTACAAGAGTATTACTCAATATAAGGGAGGAAAGACCAAGGGCAATCCTGATTGCCCCAGACTGGCCACGCCAACACTGGTACCCACTACTGCGCAGTCTGTCACCGTTGCCTCCATGGCACCTCCCCCAGATCCCAAGTCTCCTAACACAGCCGGAGGGACAGTTCTTGCATCCTCAATTGCAGACCCTGAACCTTGCAGCATGGCTTATTACTTGACTTCTCCTCCAGTGGCCAGCCTAAGCAAGCAGGTACTGGATGTCATACGTGAAGCCAGACGACTCAGTACTAGAAAATCCTATGCTGACAAGTGGAAAAGGTATTGTGCCTGGATCCAGGCTAATTTTCCCTAATCCTCAAAATAACGGGGAAAGGATCCTGCACTCTTTAGATGTGCACAGACAGCTCAGATCCTACCTTGATGGGACTAAGCCCTTTAGGAAATCTGACCAGTTACTAGTCAGCTTTGCACCAGGGGTAGAGGGCAAGGTCATATCAAAACAAACCATCTCCAAATGGATAGCACACTGTATCCATTTCTGGTACAACCACCATGAGAAACCACCCCCTCAGGGGGTCCGAACACATTCCACTAGGGCAACTTCAACCTACCAGGGACATTATGGAAGCTGCAACTTGAGTTCTGTTCATGCATTCACCAAGCATTACCACCTGCCTATCTTTTCCAAATCCAGGGCGGGCTTTGCAACTGCAGTCCTGCAGGGCATACTAGCCAGCCAAACTGTTCTTGACTGCCTCCACCCATTCTTTCAGCTTTGGGAATCAACCCAAGTGTGATGACTGCAACAGTGAAACACAAAGAACATAGTACAGTTGTGTATACTTACCATAAATGTAGATGTTGGTGTATTCCCTGTTGTAGTCCTGGTTTCTCACCCTCCAGCCCCCTTGTCTCTCTGTTGCAGTCCTGGTTTCTCACCCTCCAGCCCCCTTGTCTTTCTGTGTGTGTGTGTGTCTCTCGCGCTCTCTCTCTCTCTCTCGCTCTCTCGCTCTTCGTCACTCCTTACAGGGCTATTGGTATTTACTTTTTACTGGTGGTGTTTTTCCAACATAACTTAGCTCCCTATTTGGGGGTCCTGACATTTGGGGCAAGAAAAACTGATGTAATGGCATCGACTGCCTGTTTTTATACCACTGACGACCTGACGTCAGTCCTTAAGCGACAGCAACCGAAGCAGAAATACTAAGCCTCTGGTATTCGGGCCGACTGAGGGCTACCCCTGGTAAGATAACCCAAGTGTGATGACTGCAACAGTGAATTTTATTTTATTTATTTTATATTTATTTTACATTTGTTGACCGGGAAAGTCCGACTGGACACAGGTCCATTTTCAGCGGAGGCCCGGGGAGAAAAGCTCCACTTAAAAAACAATCTAACAAATAACATTTTATGAATTACACCACTTACTCCTAAATGCATGCAATATTATGCAAGAACATATTTTACATTTCTTCACAGATATATGTATAGATACAGTTATTGTATTCCAGAAGTATACCACTTGTATGTAGGAATATGTTTAACTGTCTTCAGAGATGTATAAGTAGATACAAACAGAACAGAACATACAAGTTGCAGCAACAATCACAAAACACAAATCCACAACGCAGCTCCGGTACAATGAAGGCTGTCTTGTATACCCATGAACCAAGCTGGTCTTGTAATAATCCAGAGTAAACCGATGGTTTTAGAATAAAAATATTTATTTAAATACAAAAAATCATAAAACAAAAGGTAACTGATTAAGCGCTTTCATCTCCTTGCGGAGACTTCTTCAGAATCCAGTTGCCTTTGAAAATCCATCATTTTATAACACAGTATTTGTGTACCATTGGTTGAACAAAACAACATCTTTAATTTAATTATGTAATTAATTGTTGATTATTAAAGGGCTAGCTTCCGTTGAAAACCTACACAAACTACCAGGAAAATACATTCCGATAAACTGTAAAACAAGATAAAACAAAATGAACAATACACCTTGTGCAATTTTATATATATAGAAATTTTTTAAAAAAAAATATATATATATATATATATATATATATATGTCTACCTGACATGGTCGACGGGCCATATGATCGACACTCATTTGGTCGACAGTTCATTTGGTTGACAGGCAGATTTGCCCCCCTCCCCGATGTTGTGCGACCCTGGAGTTGATATATATAGATAGGGGGTCTGTGGGGGGCACAGCTCCCCACATTGAGGGGTGTGGGGGGGCGAAGCCCCCCACATAACATGCCTGTTGACCAAATGAGTGTCGATCATATGGCCTGTCGACCATGTCAGGTAGACCCATATATATATATATATATATATATATATATATATATATATAATCTTTAGTATTGGAAGGGAAATACATGACACGGTAGACCATTGAACAGTAGAAATTGTAAATAAATATTGAGATATATACTATTGTACTAATAAATATAGAAAATATATGAATATATAAATATAAAAACATAAATATATGACTTTATCTAATAACCTATTTTTATTTTTTTAAAAAGCCATATCTATATATAAATATATACTAAAATTAAGTAAGTAAGGAATTTATAAATTAATTGATTAAAATATTGATATTCCCTGTATTACATTTTACATTTCTTAGCATCCATTGCCAGTAGTTTTAATGCTGGAGTTATAGATATATGATCATTAAGTCCCTTACCACTGCATGCATCTGGTCTTAGTTGCCAGATCATTTCTCTGAACTCTAACCTAGTCTCCCAGTCACCTCCTCTATCTGTGGGTTCAATTTCTTCTAACACCCAAAACTTAAAATCAGCTTGTTACATATCAATGCATGCCTATATAATGCATTGTTCTCATTGTGTATATTAATATCCCTTATGTGTTCATATATTCTAGTTCTAAGATGGCGTTTGGTTTTACCTAATAACACCAACAAGCCTTACAAAATGCTAAATACACTACTCCTTTAGAGTAACAACTATTATATTTTTTAGCTTTGATTATTATATCTAGACTTGGTATTCTTACTTCCTTCAATCCAGCAATATAGGAACATTGTGCACATCTACCACATCTAAAAGTGCCATGTCTCTTGTTAGCTCCACCGTGTGTAGTTTTCTCTTGTTCAATAATATTCTTAATATTTTTTGTTCCTTCTAAAACTATATTTTATATTGCATTGAAGTACATCTGTTTTAGTTGCCATATTCCTAAACATTTCCTAAGTATCGTTGATACTTTTTTACAACCAATATGTAAATTTCAAGTAAGGTGTAAAATCTAGGACAACTAAATCCTGTGTGCTAGAACTGTTGGTTGTATTATTTATCCTAAACATAGTCTCTAAAGAAACACCTTTTGTCAAAAGAGGAATATATTTGTTACCTCTTCCTAGAATTACATATTCTTTTATAGGACTAATGAATTCTACAGGATAACCTCTTTCACAAACATTTTTTCTACATTATGCAGAATTTTTGGATGAAATCAACAGTCAGAAATCATTCTGGCCATTCTAATCATTTGTCCTTTTACAATATTCTTTTTAAGTTGATAAGGGTGGTCACTATCAAAATGTAAATAAGCATTGGAATAGTGTTCCTTTCTAAATATATTCGACCTATAGCATTTATTCTGAGAATCTTTACTTAATTTTATATCCAGAAAATGTATTTCTTCTCTCCCTATTTGATGGGTGAATTGTAAAAAGGTAGTTGTATGGTTAATGTACTGTATAAACTCCTCAATATTATCATAAGGTCCAGTCCATAGGACAAAAATAACCAAAAAATGGAAGTACTTGGCAATATATTGACTATATACAGAATTAAAAACATATTTCCTTTCCCAAAACAACAACATAATATTTGCATATATGGGGGCGCATGCAGATCCCATAACAACCCCCTCTTTTTGATGGTAATAGTCACCCTCAAAATAAACATAATTATGTTTTAAAATCAATTCCATGCTCTCCAAAACAATTCTGAATTCTACAGCTGTCAACAGGTTCATTTCAATTAACATTTTTTCGAACCATTCCAATCCTATGGTTTGAGGTATAACAGAAAACAAATCCTTTACATCAATAGTAATAAACAAGATACCATCCATATAGATACTCTCACCAATTTTCTTCAAAAAATCCCATGAATCCACTAAGATGTGATCATATTTGTTATAAAATTTCTTTACCTTAGTGTCCACATAGATAGCTAAAGGCTGAGTTTTGGACCCTTGTGATGACACTGTGGGTCTCATAGGTGGGCTGTATAAGGCTTTGTGTATTTTTGGTATACCGAAGATAACTGGTATAACAGGTTTTGGCAGTTTTAAGAATCTGTATAGTTCCATATCTATCATTCCTGTAAGGAAATTGTCTTCTAATATAAGATCTATCTTCCTATATGAAATATTGATTTCATTCCTAGTTACCAAACCATACTGTTCCTCATTGTCCAAAATATCTTTCATCCTCTTAATGTAGTCCCACCTATCCATTAGAACCACCCCTCCCCCTTTATTAGGTTTCATTACACGAATAGAACATAGTTAGTTGAGAATTAATATACAGAGGTTAGGCAGTATTAGGTGATCCTTGGTAGAATCATTGTATCACTGCTAATGTAGTGGATTAGCCTGGGGAGTCACATGGGCATAGCCAGTTGTTAAAGTAGTGGGTTTTGAGTATTTTTTTTTAAATTGTGGAGCAGAACTTGTAGAAGTTATGTGTTTTGGAAGTGAGTTCCAGACTTTTGCTATAGAACAGAAAAAAAAGAGATTTGCCAGCCTCATTCCTATGTTTGGTGACATTTATGTGATTTTGGTCTGTTGATCTTAAGGCTCGGGTGGTGGTGTAGGGTTGTATTAGGTCTTGTAAAATGGGGGGTTTATTTGGGAGATAATATAGATGTCCTTCATGGATGCATCTGCAGTCATAACAACTGGGTTGTCCTGTCGTCAGGCAGCCCTTCGGTCGGCCGGATTCCAAAGTCTGGGTCCGGCTTCGGCTGATGTCGCACTTCACCCGATGTCATCTCTGCTGGTCTTCGGGTATAAAGGCATCAGCCGGCGCCATTTTCCCCAGTCTTTCTTGCCGCGTGGCGCCCAAAGCAGAAGCTGTTCGCAAGTGCCGGTCGGTCAGATCCAGAGATTACTACTACCGAATACTACTTCGAAGACTTCTAAAAAGCTAAGTACCCCGTTGGGGACTCTTTCTTGCCTCAGCCGATGTCAGAAAAAGTCAATAACTGTTTAACTTGTGGGAAACAAATACCAAATAAAGATTTCCACTCTTACTGTCTGCCTTGCTTAGGCCCAGACCACGACGTAGCAGCCTGTTCGGCCTGCGCTTCCTTCAACCGACGAACGCTCCTGCGTCGGTCAGAGTTTGCTGAACAATTTTTCGGCTCAGACTTTGCTTACATTATGCCGTCGGATCCTCCGACTACCCAAATTGTTAAAAAACGCAAGGAAAAAGACCGACACTCGCGGTCCGTGGTTTCGGCCGAAACCACGGTTAAGCAAGCCGCGAGTGTCTTGGTTTCGGCCGAAACCGAGAAAACTGGTCAGTCTTCAGCAGAATCCATGCCTACTACTGAGGCTCCTGCTACCTTACCTGAATCGGCCTCATAAACTTTGCCTACAATTGTGGTTTCTAGTGAGTTATCAGACACCATCCCTTTGGATGTTTCCACCCCAGCACGTGGTGCTGCTAGACCCCCTGCAGCCATGTCTATCAAGGCCTTTGCCAGGGCTAAAGCAGCCAAAACTGCTATGTCAGTGCCTGTTAAACCTCCCTCACACAGGCCCACCTCTAGTTCACAAATGCTTACTCTGGCAGAAGATTTAATATCCTTAATTAGGGGATCCCAATCTCACCCAGACAGGGCCTCTCAGCCCCCAGAAAAGAGACCTATGACAGAGCCCCCCCAGCCAGTATCCTCTGATGATTCTGCAGATGACTCCGACATTACAGAAGAGCCAGAGGATCCTTTTTCTACTTATGAAGACTCCGATGCTGAAGAATCCATTCCAGCTGCCTCTCCACCAGAGGAATTTTCCTTTGGGGAAACCTTACATGCCATGAGAGAACAATTTCAATGGCAGGGACAAGATTTCTCAGATTCAAGAAAAAGGCTTAGGACTTTTCTGCATTTACCACAACATAGGCCATTAGCTATACCTCCTGTTTTGCCTGTTGTGGATGATGCATTTAATGATGTCTGCACTGCTCCTGATTCTTTACCACCAGCCCCTGCCAAACCTGATAGATTTTACAGGGTTCCAGACACTCATCACCACCTATACAAGGCCCCACTGGCAGACCCCGAAACTATTTCCCAGGGGCCTAAGGCAGTAGCCTCGACCACAGCAAAAAAACCCTATTCCTTCAGAAAGGGAATCCAGGTCCTTGGACAGATGGGGGGAAAAAGTTTACACCTCTGCTACTCTCTCAGCTAGAGCTTTAAACTGTCAGTTTCACATGATCCAATACCAAGAGTTTATGCTTGATCAGTTAACTAAAAAAGTATCCTCTGATGAATCTATAGATAAGAAATATGTATTAGAAATGGTGAATAACATACATCAGGTTAGTAACCATTCCTTAAAATGTGGCTATGATGCACTGGAGGCTTCATTTAGATCAGCCATGACTGGCACAGTGATAAGAAGACATGCATGGTTGAAAGAGCAGGTCTTACCGGATCATGTTAAAGCTAAGCTATTAGATGCTCCTATGGATAAGGCCAGTTTATTTGGTACACCTGCCCAGCAGGTAATGAAGAAAATGGAAGAAAAGGCAAAATCTGTACAAACAGTTAAAGATTTCTTACAGGTTCAGCCCCCAAGGTTTAGCAGGAACTGGCCTGCCAAAATTGGTCCTTTCCTGACTCCACAAGATCCCAAAGGGGCAGGAATAGACGCTCCAGAGGCAGAAATCAATCCAGAGGAGGTGCCTACAGAGGACGACAGTGGCAAGGTAATAATAGAGGCACAGACACAACCACTACCACTGCAACAGGACAATCACAGTGACTTGGCTCTAACTCCGCCTACCAGGGAGCAAATAGCAGCACCATTCGGCGGAAAGTTAGCCTTATTTTCGAAAAATTGGCACTATATCACAAAAGACAAGTGGATTTTGCAAACCATAGACCAAGGCTACCGGTTCCACTTCCACACCTTACCAGTAAAAAGAGGAATGCCAAACCCGCCTCCAAATCAGAAAATAGAAGCTCTACAGCAGATAACGAAATTAACAAAGATGAGAGCTGTGGAAAGAGTACCAATAACAGAACAGGGCAAAGGATTCTATTCCAGAATCTTCCTAGTACCAAGAAAAGAAAAAAGTTGGAGACCTATTCTCGACCTGTCCATCTTAAACACATATATCATTGTCCCAAAATTCAAAATGCTGACCCTACAGCAACTTCTTCCCATGCTGGGCAAGGAGTGTTGGCTGGTAACTCTAGATCTCAAGGAGGCATACCTGCACGTCCCCATTCGACCAAATTGCAGAAGATACCTCAGATTTCTTGCAGGATCAGAGCATTATCAATTCTCAGCATTGCCCTTTGGCTTATCTACTGCCCAGAGTATTCACAAAATGCCTGGCATCAGTAATCGCCACTGCAGACTACAGGGAATCCAAATTTATCCATACCTGGACGACTGCCTGCTACAAGCGGACAACAAAAGCAAGCTGACAACAGATTTACAAAGGGTCATTTACTTGCTACAAGCCCTGGGATACACAGTCAATTTACAAAAGTCAAGGCTGATACCATCCCAGACAAGAACATTCTTGGCTGAATTGGACACAGTAAAACAAATGGCATTCCTAACTGCAGAAAAACAAAAGAACTCCTCTTTACTTCTTGGCATTAACAAAACAGAACAAACTAACAGCAAGAAAAGTTCTGCAGGCCTTGGGCTTCATGGCATCATGCATAATCTTGGTCCCACATGCCAGACTGCATATGAGAAAACTACAGTGGTACCTAAAGAATTTATGGTCTCAACACAGGCACAGCCTAGAAGCAGAAATACCACTAATCCCATGCCTAAAACAGGAGTTCCTATGGTGGGCTCAAGCATGCCAGTCAAACCCAGGCCTACCCTTCCACAACTTTCAACAAGCCAAACCATCACAACAGACGCCTCAGACCTAGGATGGGGCGCACATGCTGGACAAATGCGCATAAGGATTGTGGACTCAGGACCAGCTGCACCTGCACATAAACCAAAAGAAATGCTGGCAGTAAAACTGGCAATCCAAAAATTCAGACCATTCCTCAAAGAAGGCCATTTGATGATAAGGACAGACAACACCACAGTCATGTGGTACATCAACAAACAGGGAGGCACTCATTCATACCCCCTATGCAGAATGACTTTGGACCTATGGAATCTGGCACTCAGCTACAACATCCAGTTACAGGCAATATTTGTACCGGGAAAAGAGAACACCCTAGCAGACATGTTAAGCAGGACCACCTCGGATGCTCACGAATGGATGCTACACCAGGACATCTTCAAGACCATCACAAAGAAATGGGGAATGCCACAAATAGATCTATTCGCTTCCCCTCTCAATCACCAGCTCAAAAAATTCTGCACAAGGACATTCCACCCACTTGCATGGAGGGTGGATTCGCTCTCCTTCAGCTGGAAAGGTCTGACAGCATATGCATTTCCACCTCTTCCTTTGATACACAAGGTATTACTGAAAATCAAAGAGGAACGCCCAAGGATAATCCTGATAGCTCCGAACTGGCCAAGACAACACTGGTACCCATTGCTGAGGAGCATGTCTCAGGAGAAAATGTGGTCAATACCCCTGATGCCTTTGATGTTAACTCAGAACAACTGCAGCATCATGCATCCAAACCTAAAAACTTTGCAACTGACTGCCTAGAACATCACATAGCAGCAACTAATCTAAATCTTCCCCAAAGGGTTAAAGACATTATCCTTGAAGCCCGCAGACCTTCAACAAGAAGGAACTATGCAGGAAAATGGAAAAGGTTTGTCATTTGGAGTGCTGAAAGAGGAAAAGATGTGTCGAATATAGATATTGCTAACATTCTGGAGTATTTGGCAGAGCTTCTACATACAGGCCTGTCATATTCCTCCATCAAGATACATGCATCAGCTATTTCAGCAGAATACAGCTTTGATCCACCTGTCTTTTCACATCCTCTACTCAGGCAGTTCCTCAGAGGGATCAAGAATGTAAAACCTCCTAGGAAACCACCATTACCAGCATGGGACTTGAACTTTGTGCTAGAAAAGTTGACACTCCCTCCGCGTTTGAACCAGCAGCAACAGCAGATCTACAGCACCTGTCATGGAAAACTGCTTTCCTACTGGCAATTACCTCAGCAAGGAGGGTTTCTGAACTACAGGCCTTAATGGCAGTACAACCTTTCCTAATCTTCCATCAAGATAGGGTGTCCATGAGAACTAATCCTACATTTATGCCTAAGGTGGTATCCAGAGTGTCTTTAAACCAGGCAATCCACCTACCTACCTTCTTCCCAATCCACAAAACAGAGGGAAAGAATGCTGCATACCTTGGATGTACATAGACAGCTACGCTACTACCTGGACAGAACCAAAAGTAACAGAAAAACTGACCAGCTTTTTGTAGCCTATGCAACAGGAAAGGAAGGAAAAGCAATTTCCAAACAGACAGTCTCCAAATGGATAGGAAATTGCATAAGATTCTGTTACTCCTACCATGGAAAACCAATTCCACAGAACATAAGGCCTCATTCTACAAGGGCTACAGCCACTACCACAGCTTTCTTACGAGGAGTGGCAACCAAGGACATTATTGAGGCGGCTACTTGGACCTCCGTGCATACATTTGCCAAGCATTATAATTTACCTCTGTATTCTAGATCCCGAGCAGGGTTTGCCACTGCTGTACTGCAAGGGATCCTAACCACACCATAATTTCTTCTTCCTCCTCCCCTAGTTGGTTATGGTATTCTACCCAGTTGTTATGACTGCAGATGCATCCATGAAGGACATAGTACAGTTTTGTACCTACCATAAATGTAGATGTCCGAACTGGATAGCATCTGCAGTCAGGATTACCCTCCCTCCTTCCCCTCTGTGGTACTCCTAGGGTATTTACCCTTCAAATAGCTAGCTGGGGGGGGGGGTCTCTTATGGTGTATTTGTTTGTATATATGTACATACATGCTTATTTGTTGTGTTTGCCTTCTATCTTTTTGGAAACATTGGCATTTATCCAAAATTTAGCCTTCCAAGAGGGCAACTGGCATCTGGGGCAAGAAACACTGAGGAAAATGGCGTCGGCTGATGCCTTTATACCCGAAGACCAGCAGAGATGACGTCGGGTGAAGTGCGACATCAGCCGAAGCCAGACCCAGACTTTGGAATCCGGCCGACCGAAGGGCTGCCTGACGACAGGACAACCCAGTTGTTATGACTGCAGATGCTATCCAGTTCGGACATCTACATTTATGGTAGGTACAAAACTG
This sequence comes from Protopterus annectens, assembly GCF_019279795.1. NCBI lineage: Eukaryota > Metazoa > Chordata > Ceratodontiformes > Protopteridae > Protopterus > Protopterus annectens. The sequence continues at coordinate 366,266,326 of NC_056740.1, forward strand.
TACTTTTGTGGGCTGTGGAGAGTTTAGTGGTAAGAAGTAATTGAGGCAGCTCGAGTCAGTTGAGCTGTTTGAGGGAAAGACAGTGATGGGCTCTATTAGAGGCACCTGTGGCAAATGTGGCAATCTTGTTGTAGCAAGATGCCATTTTTCTTTGTTCGCTGTGGCAAAGATTAGTCAGGACTGGGGAGGCATCTAGTAGGGTGGATAATAGGTGGGTTCTGGCAATAGTGGCTTTGGTATAATTGGTCATGAATTGCTTATTCCTATACAAGAGACCTAGCTTTTTGTGAACTTTTTTGAATCTTTGGGCTATGTGTATATCAAATTTCAGTTCATCGATTACTACTCGTAGGAGTTTAGTGTGTGCTGTTGGGGTAACTGATGTATTTTCCTTGGAGTTAATGATGAAGTCCTTGAGTGCAGGGGATCTACCTGGGCTGAAGAGAATTAGTTTTGTTTTTTTGGGCTTGAGTAAAAGTTTTATGGTAGAAAACCATGCTTCAGCCATAGTGAAGCTGTGTTGTGTTATTGTTTGTAGCTTGCTTAGGGTAAGGACAGCACACATGATAATAGTGTCATCAGCATATTACACTATAGAGGCAGAAGGAGAGGAAGCAGCTTATCTGATTTGTCAAAATCTACATTTATGGTAAGTGTACACAACTGTACTTTATCCCTCCTGTTTTACTTACTTTAGAGGATGCTTTGTTTTCTTAATAGCTTACAGTATGCATGACCGTCTGTCTGCTTCTGAATATTTCCTTATCATAATTCTCTTGACTAGACTTTACTTTAGAAAAAAATCACAAATGGAAACTTCAGGTCTTCCAGAAATTGATGCAATTGTGGGAACACTGCAGGTGGATCTGTATACCTTCTTTCAAACAATTACAGAAGTTCTGGAGCAGGAGTCCTTGCAAACGGGCTTAGAAACGACTAGATGCTTTCTTATCCATATGGACAAGAGTGTTCCTTTTTGCTTTTCCATCCTTTCAACTGATGTCCATGGCTTTTCTAAAGATTCAGATGATCTTCCTAAAGATAGTGGTGGTGATTCCCTTTTTGCTCGGGCAACAGTTGATGTTCATCGTGTTTCACTCTTGCAGTTATTATACTTGGGTTATCCTGCTGGCAGGCTACCCGCAGTCGGCCTGAATTCCAAATTCCTGGTCCGGCGTCAGTTGCTGTCACCTCTTCCCTGATGTTAGTGCGCCAGGGGTATAAAAGATGCAGCCGACGCCATTTTCTTCAGTCTTTCTTGCTGCGCGGTGCCCGAAGCAAAAGCAGTTCGCAAGTGCCGGTCGGCCGACTCCTGAGATTTTCTAAATCGAATTTCAGATCCGAAGTCTTCAATAAAGCGAAGTACCCCATTAGGGAAACTTTTTTTTCTTGCTCCAGACCGATGTTAGAAAAAGTTAACAATTGTATTTCTTGTGGGAAGTAAATACCTCATAAGGATTTTCATTCTTACTGTATTCCTTGCCTAGGTCCTGACCACGACGTTGCTAGCTGTTGGTTTTGTGCTAGATTTAACCAACACACTATTAAGCGTCAGTACGATTTTACTTTTCATTACTTTGGTCGAAGGTTTAATTATATAATGCTGTCGGAACAGCCGACGACCGGAGTTTATAAAAAAATTCAAGGAAAAGGACAGGCATCCGAGATCCAAAACCGACGACTAGGCCTCCGCTAGGCCAGTCGGTTCTCAGTGAGGCACTTTCGCAGCCCCTGACGCCCACTACCTCAGAGCCACAGGCCGCTGCCGACTCCCACGTGGACACAGCTAGGCCTCTGGATACTCAAGGTATTGGACACTCGGAAACTATTCCCTCAGATGGGTCTGGAGCCGCTGAGCAGGCATCGGCTTCTGAGGGTGTTTTCAGACCTACACAGTTATATATCAAGCCAACCTCTACATCCAAGGCAAAGACTAAAACAGCTTTAAAGACACAAAGTACAGCATTCTCCTGGACAGACTTCCATGCCTAAGAAACAGATGCTTAAAATGGCCGAAGATCTAATTACCTTGATCAGGGGTTCCCATCCCCCTCCTGATAAGAGGCCTAGGCAAGACACAGAATATGGGCGGCACAGTGGTGCAGCGGTTAACGTCGTCACCTCACAGCGAGAGGTTCTCCAGTTTGATTCTCTGCTGGGGTGCCTTCTGTGTGGAGTTTGCATGTTCTCCCTGTGTTTGCGTGGGTTTCCTCCGGGTACTCCGGTTTCCTCCCACATTCCAAAGACATGCATCTGGAACATTTCTCCCCGGACCTCCACTGAAAACAGGCTCTGTGGAACCTAGTCGGACTTTCCCCGGTCAACAAATGTTAAATAAATAAAATAAATAAAAAAATGATTCTTCTGATCAGGTTTCCATTTCCTCTGACTCCTCTTCAGAACAGGGATACTCTCTTCCTCCCTATGAGGATTCTGATGCTGAAGAATCTATTCCTTCAGCTTCTCCTCCTGAGGATTATTCCTTTGGGGAAACGCTGTATACCATGAGAGAGCATTTCCACTGGGAGAGCCAAGATTACTCAGAATCTAAGAAAAGGCTCAGAGACTTTCTTCTACTACCTCAGCACAGACCTCTTGCTATTCCACCTGTTTTAGACATTGTAGATGATGTATTTTCAGAGTCTGGCCTGTCTCCCGACTCTTTACCTCCTGCACCTGTTAAGCCAGACAGATACTACAGGTTCCAGACTGTCATAAATTTCTATATAAAAACCCTACTGCTGACCCAGAAACTATATCTCAGGGTCCCAAAGGGGTCAAGGCTTCTACTGCAAAAAACCCTGTCCCCTCAGATAGGGATTCAAGGGCACTGGACAGATGGGGGGAAAAAAGTTTACCCTTCTGGTACCTTGGCTGTAAGGGCTTTAAATTGTCAGTTTCATATGCTTAAATATCAGCAATACTTAATGCCACTGTTAAAACAGAAAATGTTGACAAATTCTGAATGTTCTGAGAACAAGGAAATGCAGGATTTATTGCATGCAGCTGAACAAGTGGGAAAGCATACTTGGCAATGTAGTATTGATTCACTGGAGGCCTCTTTCAGGGCCACTGTTACATGTTCTGTCATTAGAAAGGCATGCTTGGTTAAAGAAACAGAATCTGCCTGATCATGTTAAAGCAAAATTATTGGATGCTCCATTACAGCATGATACTTTGGTGTTAAGGCAGAAGAGGTGTTGAAGAAAATGGAGGATAAAGCAAAATCTATGCAGACAGTAAAGGATTTCTTACAGGTACAACCACCCAGATTTAGCAGGAACTGGCCTTCTAAGAATTGGTCCTTTCCAGTGTCAGACAGGCCACAAAGAGGCAGATACAGACGCCCTAGAGGCAGACAACAGCCCCAGGGCTCATACAGGCCGAAAACAATGGGGTGCTTCTACCTCCAAAAGCGGAGAAGACAAATCACAGCCATATAGGAAACAGTCCCAATGACTTTCCATTGCCAATGCCAAGCACTTATCTTTTGGCTGCCCTTAGGGGGAAAGCTAGCACTTTTTTCACAAAATTGGCACATGATCACCCAGGACAAATGGGTCTTAACTATAGTCTCTCAGGGCTACAGGTTCCACTTTCACACCCTTCCAAAGGCAAAAGGTATGCCAGACCTGCCACACAATCAATGGGCAGAGGCACAAAAGCAAGTTTCATCTCTCATGGACATGAGGGCTATTCAGCCAGTACTACAACAAGAGCAGGGACAAGGATTTTACTTAAGACTTTTCTTAGCACTGAGAAAGGACAAAGCCTGGAGACCAATTCTTGACCTGTCTAATTCTAAACACTTTTCTGGACGTTCCAAAATTCAAAATGTTGACTCTGCAGCAGCTTCTGCCCATGCTGGGCAAGAAGGCTTGGTTTGTAACTTTGGACCTCAGAGGCATACCTGCATGTCCCAATCAGACAATCTTGCAGAAGATACCTCAGATTCATAGCTGGCTCAATGCACTATCAATTCTCTGCACTGCCCTTTGGCTTATCTACTGCGCCCAGGGTCTTCACAAAATGCCTGGCACCAGTAACTGCATTTTGCAGACAGAGGAATTCAAATATATCCCTACTTGGATGACTGCCTTATTCAAGCAGAGACTAGAGACATTCTACTAAAGCATCTGGTGTTTGTAACAAAGATTAGTAATTTGCCTAGGGTACACAGTAAACAAAAAGAAATCAAAACTAGTACCCTCTCAAGAGATAATATTCCTGGGTCCAAATCCACAGAACAAGGGTGAGAAAATTCTGCATTCTTTGGACATACACAGGCAGTTACGCTTCTACTTGGACAGAACCAAAGCTTTCAGAAAAACTGAGCAACTTTTAGTGTCATATGCTGCAGGATCACAAGGCAAGGCTATATCAAAACAGACTGTTTATAAATGGATAGGCCATTGCATACGTTTCTGCTATTCTCAACATGGCAAATCAGTGCCTAAGGGCATTAGGCCTCATTCCACCAGAGCAGCAGCCACTTCAGCAGCCTTCCTCAGAGGAGTACCAACCAAAGAAATCTTAGAGGCTGCAACTTGGAGTTCAGTGCACACCTTTACAAAACACTACCACTTGCCTGAGCAGGCTTCGCCACTGCAGTTCTGCAGGGCCTCTTAGCCTCTTCTAATCCTATTTAGCCCAGCCACCCATCCTCAGCTTTGGGATTCAACCCAAGAGTAATGACTGCAACAGTGAAACACGATGAACATAGTACAGCTGTGTACCTACCATAAATGTAGACGCTTGAGTGTATTCACTGTTGCAGTCCAGGTTACCCACCCACCATCCCCCTTCTCTTTGCTGGGACTGATTTGCACTTCTCTATCCTATACAACCTTTTTGGTGTATTTGCTTGTAGATGAAGGAAATGTTATTTTTGTGCATGCATTTCTTTTTGCTATATTTTTCAGCCTACCTATTTGGGGCACCTGACATCTGGGGCAAGAAAAACTGAAGAAAATGGCTTCGGCTGCATCTTTTATATCCCTGGTGTACTGACGTCAGGGAAGAGGCGACAGCAACCGACGCTGGACCTAGACTTTGGAATTCCTGCCAGCAGGATAACCCAAGAGTAATGACTGCAACAGTGAATACACTCGAACATCTACATTTATGGTAGGTACACAACTGTACTTTTCAGTCCCAGGGGAAGCACAAGACTAAGTAGGGGGGTTTCTGCATCCAAATCTGGGAGTAGTAAGACTCCCCCTATGGAAAACTGTCTCAATGACTTGCTTTTAAAACTTCCAAGCACTTCCCAACTGAATGCTCCTTTAGGCGGAAAGATTGGTCTGCAGGCAAAAAACTGGGAACTCATTACCCAGGACAAATGGGTTTTAAATATAGTGTCCCAATGATACAGATTTCACTTCCACACGTTACCAACGCCAAGTGGGTGGCCAGATCTACCCCCAAATCAGCGGGCAGAGGCCCAAAATCAAGTACTCTCCCTCTTAAGCATGAGGGCTATTCAGTTGGTACCAGAAGAGGAAAAGGGACAAGGTTTCTATTCGAGACTTTTCATGGTACCCAGAAAAGACCATTTTTGGTGACCTATCCTGAACCTTTCTACTCTAAACACTTTTCTGGTGATTCCAAAGTTCAAGTTGCTGACTCTTCACCAGCTGCTTCCTATGCTAGGCAAAGAATGCCTAGTTGGCAACACTAGACTTAAAAGAAGCATACCTGCACATCCCCATCAGGGAGTCTTGCAGAAGATACCTACTCTTCAAAGCAGGCTACGTGCATTATCAGTTCTCTGCACTTCCCTTTGGCTTCTCTACTGCACCCAGGGCATTCACAAATTGCCTAGATCCAGTCATTGCATTTTGCAGGCAAAGCAATATTCAAATAAACCCATACCTGGACGATTGTCTAATTCAGGCAGAAAGCCAGGACATACTTTTCAATCATCTGGCCTTTGTTCAAAGGGTGTTGACTTGTCTGGGGGACACCATAAACGAAAAGAAATTCCACCTGGTACCCTGTCAACAAATTATATTCCTGGGAGCAAACTTGAATACAACTCCCCAGATGGCTTTCCTCATGCCAGAGAAATTGATTCATTTGACAACCTACTTCAAACAAGTGGCCACAAAAACCCAGCTATCTGCAAGGCAAATACTGCAAGCCTTGGGGTTCATGGTCTCCTGCATTCTTCTAATTCCATATGCAAGGCTGCATATGAGGAAACTACAAAGCCTATGGTGCCAACATTCCCAGGATCTAGAAGCAATGATTCCTATCATGCCTTGCCTACGCCTAGAGTTCCTCTGGTGGGCAGAGGCCTACCACCAAATAAAGGGGCTACCATTCACATTAGCCCTGCTGCCCAAACCTTAACAACAGATGCATCAGACTATGCATGGGGGGCTCACCTGGCAGTAAAGTGCATTCAGGACAAATGGAAACCAAGTCAAATGCACCTGCACATAAATCAAAAAAGAAATGTTAGCTGTACAGAATGCTTTGACAGCCTTCAAGGACCAGATTCTTCCAGGACAACTAATGGTAAAGATGGACAACACCACTGTCATGTGGTACATAAACAAGCAGGGGGATACACATTCTTACCCCCTCTGCAGACTAGCCATGGCATTGTGGAACACAGCCTTGAGCTACCAAGTGAATCTACTAGCTGAAGTCCTGCCAGGAAAACTAAATACACTGGCAGACTGACTAAGCAGAAACCTCATGGACCCACACGAGTGGAAACTGGAACCAAGGATTTTCAACATGTTGACAAGCAAATGGGGGAGCAAAGATATAGACCTGTTTGCCTCCCCCCAGAACCATCAATTGGACAAATGTTGCACAAGGATTCCCCACAAGCTAGCTTGGAAAGTGGATGCTCTGTCTTTCAGCTGGAAAAACCTATCAGTTTGTCTTTCCTCCTCTGCCTCTGCTCTCCAAAGTACTACTAAAGATCAAACAGGACAAGCCAAGGACGATTTTAATTGCACCAGACTGGCCACGCCAACACTGGTACCCCCTATTGCGCTTGGCCCCATGGCACCTGCCTCAGGCTCCTTCCCTGTTGTCTCAGCAGGAGAACCAGATTTTGCACCCTCGGCTGCAAACCCTGAACCTAGCAACCTGGCTAATTACGTAATCTCTCCTTTACCAGCCCTCAGTAAATCAGTGATGGATATCATTTTAGAAGCAAGGAGGCATAGTACTAGAAAATCTTATGCTGCAAAATGGAAAAGATTCTGAGCCTGGAATCAATCTCCAGGGATGAGCAAAGCACTGCCCAATTTACCTCAGATTCTACAATACTTGACTGAGATGCTTCGTAAGGGCTTGTCCTTTTCCTAGACATACTACAGGGTTCCAGATTCCCACAAATTTCTATATAAAAACCCTGCTGCTGACCCAGAAACTATATCTCAGGGTCCCAAAGGGGGTCAAGGCTTCCACTGCGAAAAACCCTGTCCCCTCTGATAGGGATTCTAGAGCACTGGACAGATGGGGGAAAAAGTTTACACTTCTGCTACCTTGGCTGTAAGGGCTTTAAATTGTCAGTTTCATATGCTTAAATATCAGCAATATTTAATGTCACTGCTAAAACAGAAAATGTTGACAAATTCTGAATGTCCAGATAACAAGGAAATGCAGGATTTATTGCATGCAGCTGAACAAGTGGGAAAGCATACTTTGCAGTGTGGTTTTGATTCACTGGAGGCCTCTTGCAGGGCCGCTGTTACGGATACTGTCATTAGAAGGCATGCTTGGTTAAAGGAACAAAATCTGCCTGATCATGTTAAAGCAAAATTATTGGATGCTCCTTTACAACATGATACTCTGTTTGGTGTTAAGGCAGAAGAGGCGTTGAAGAAAATGGAGGATAAAGCGAAATCTATGCAGACAGTTAAGGATTTCTTACAGGTACAACCACCCAGATTTAGCAGGAACTGGCCTTCACAGAATTGGTCCTTTCCAGTGTCAGACAGGCCACAAAGAGGCAGATACAGACGCCCTAGAGGCAGATCCCAGCCCCAAGGCTCATACAGGCCTAAACAATGGGGTGCTTCTATCTCCAAAAATGGAGAAGACAAATCACAGCCATATAGAAAACAGTCCCAATGACTTTCCTTTGTCAATACCAAGCACTTATCTTTTGGCAGTTCCCTTAGGGGGAAAACTAGCACTTTTTTCACAAAATTGGCATATAATCACCCAGGACAAATGGGTCTTGAATATAGTGTCCCAGGGTTACAGGTTCCACTTTCACACCCTGCCAAAGGCAAAAGGTATGCCAGACCTGCCACAAAACCAATGGGCGGAGGCACAAAAGCAAGTTACATCCCTCATGGACATGAGGGCCATTTAGCGAGTACCACAGCAAGAGCAGGGACAAGGATTTTACTCAAGACTATTCCTGGTACCCAGAAAGGACAAAGCCTGGAGACCAATACTGGACCTGTCTATTGTAAACACCTTTCTGGACGTTCCAAAATTCAAAATGTTGACTCTGCAGCAGCTTCTGCCCATGCTGGCCAAGAAGGCTTGGCTTGTAACTTTGGACATAAGAGACATACCTGCATGTCCCAATCAGACAATCGTGCAGACAATACCTCAGATTCATAGCTGGATCAATGCACTACCAATTCTCTGCACTGCCCTTTGACTTATCTACTGTGCCCAGGGTCTTCACAAAATGCCTGGCACCAGTAATTGCTTTCTGCAGACAAAGGGGAATTCAAACATACCCTTACTTGGACGATTGCTTTATTCAAGCAGAGAACAAAGACATTCTACTGAGGCATCCGGCGTTTGTAAAAAATTACTAATTTGCCTAGGGTAACACGGTAAACGAAAAGAAATAAAAACTAGTACCCTCCCAAGAGATAATATTCCTGGGTGCAAGCTTAAATACAACTGCCCAGATGGCTTATCTCAAGCCAGACAAACAAAGGCAACTGACGTCTTACTTCGAAATGTTGGCAACAAAGACCCAGTTATCTGCAAGAAAAATTCTGCAGGCTTTGGGCTTCATGGCATCCTGCATTCTACTAATTCCATATGCAAGACTGCATATGAGGAAACTACAATGGTATCTAAAAAGTGTTTGGACTCAACATTGCCACAGCCTGGAAACCTTAATTACCCTCATTCCCTGCCTGCAACATGAGTTTCGATGGTGGGTGCAGGCCTGTCACCACAACAAGGGAAGCCATTCACTTTACCCACAGCCAGGCAGACACTAACAACAGATGCATCAGATTATGCCTGGGGGGCCCACATCGCAGGAAAATGTATTCAGGGAGCATGGCCAGCAAGCCAAATGCATCTTCATATCAATCAAAAAGAGATGCTAGCTGTTCAGAATGCCCTGACAGCTTTCAAGGATCTGCTTCATCCAGGACAACTACTGGTAAAGAAGGACAATACAACAGTCATGTGGGACATAAACAAGCAGGGAGGCACACATTCCTACCCTCTCTGCAGACAAGCCATGACTTTAAGGAACACAGCATTGACTTATCAAGTACACCTGCAAGCACAATTCCTGCCAGGAAAGACAAATACTCTGGCAGACAAACTAACCAGAAATCTCAAGGATCCTCATGATTGAAAACTAGACCCACAAATCTTCAGTCTGATAACAAGGACATGGGGATGCCCAGACATAGATCTGTTTGCCTCCCTGCACAACTGCCAACTACAGAGATTCTGCACAAGGACTTATCACAAACAAGCATGGAAAGTGGATGCCCTATCATTCAGCTGGAAAACCCTTACAGTTTATGCCTTTCCTCCACTGCCTTTCCTCCCCAAGGTACTCCTAAAGGTCAGACAAGAGAAGCCAAAAATGATACTGATTGCCCCTGGCCATGCCAGCACTGGTACCCAATCCTAAAGAGGTTGCCTCAAGGCCCAGCCTGGACATTACCCCAAATTCCTCATTTGCTGACCCAACAAAACAATCAGATCCTGCACAGCCAACTCGGAACGCTAATTCTGGCTGCATGGCTGATAATGTGACCATTCAGAACACACCTCTCTCTAAAGCAGTTATAGATGTTATTTTGGAGGCCAGGAGGCCCAGCACCAGAATATCTTGTATAGAAAAATGGAAGAGATTCTGTGCCTGGAACCAGGCACAAGGAATGGACACGCTTGTACCAAATATTCCTCAGATTTTACAATACCTAACTGAGATACTGGACAAAGGCCTATCCTTCTCATCAATTAAGATCCATGCCTCAGCCATTTCAGCTCATTACAATATGGATCCACCTATTTTTTCCCTCCAAGGAGAGCTCTAGCACCTGCATGGGACCTCAATTTTGTCTTGGAAAAGCTCACACTGCCTTCTTTTGAGCCAGCCAATACACCAGAGATAAAATAATTATCGTGGAAAACAGCTCTGCTCCTAGCAATAACCTCAGCAAGAAGAGTCTGAGTTGCAGGCACTAATGGCTGTGGAACCTTTTATTATTTTCCATCCGGACAGAGTTTCTCCAAGGACAAACCCAACATTTATGCCTAAGGTAGTGTCCAGTGTGGCTCTTAACCAAACCATTCATTTGCCTACTTTTTATCCAAACCCACAGAATAAGGGGGAGATACTTCTGCATTCTTTGGACATACACAGACAGCTACGCTTCTACTTGGACAAAACTAAAGCCTTCGGAAAGACTGAGCAACTCTTAGTGGCATATGCTGCAGAATCTCAAAGAAAAGCTATTTCAAAGCAGATTATTTCAAAATGGATAGGCCACTGCATTCGTTTTTGCTATTCACAACATAGCAAATCATTGCCTAAGGGCATTAGGCCACATTCAACCAGAGCTGCAGCCACTTCAGCAGCCTTCCTCAGAGGAGTACCAACCAAGGACATTTTGGAGGCTGCAACTTGGACTTCACTGCACACTTTTACAAAGCACTACCATTTACCTCTTTACTTTAAATCCACAGCAGGCTTCGCCACTGCAGTTCTGCAGGGCCTCATTGCCACTCCTAATTCTATCTAGGCCCAGCCACCCAACCTCAGCTTTGGGATTCAACCCACATGTAATGACTGCAGCAGTGAAACACGATGAACATAGCACATTTGTGTACTTACCATAAATGTAGATGTTTGAATGTATTCACTTTTGCAGTTCAGGTTACCCTTCCTCCATCCCCCTTTCATTGCTGGGACTTATCTCTATTCTGTACAACCTATGTGGTGTATTTGCTTGTAGATGAAGGTAATGTTTGTTAGTGCATGCTTTTTTATGAGCAGAATTTTTAGCCTACCCTTTTGGGGGCACCTGACATCTGGGGCAAGAAAATGGCATCAGCTGCATCTTTTATACCCCTGGAACACTGACGTCAGGGAAGAGGCAGCAGCAACCGACGCTGGACCAGGACTTTGGAATTCAGGCCGACTGCGGGTAGCCTGTCAGCAGGATAACCCTAGTGTAATGACTGCAACAGTGAATACACTCGAACATCTACATTTATGGTAGGTACACAACTGTACTTTCTCCACTCCACTAGCACAAAGGTAGTGCTCAAGCTGTGGTTAAAGGAAGTGCTAGGTGGTTCTGCTAGGTCTCATTTTAGATTGTTTAGTAAGTGGCCTGGGATGTTGTCTGGTTCTGTAGAGGAGAGCGCTTGTATGACCTATTTTTTGAAGATGTTTGGTAATGGACTGGTGTCAAGAATACTGTGGGATATGGCTGGTGGGGACGTAATTGCCAAATCTGTGTGCTAGTAGGTTGGCAGTTTCTTCAGGTTCAGTATGAGTAGCATCATTCATTATAAGTTTGGCACACAGCTGGGCATTCCCTTTTAGGTTTCAGATGTAGCTAAAGAATGCTTTACGATTGTCTTTTTTTATGAATGCTAATTTAGTCTTGTAACTAGCTTTAGAGGACTTTGCAAGGTTTCTGATTTGCTTGTTTAAGCTGTGGAGGGTATTTTTCCTCAGGTGAGTAAGTTCCCTCTTGTTCTTATATATCATTTTCTTTCATTTGATGTTCTTCATCTCACATTGCTGCAGTCCTTACACTTGGGTAGTCCGCTGTCCTCGGTCGGCCCGAATATCAAAGCATTAGGCTGACGTCGGTCAAGGCGCTTAAGACTGACATCAGGACGTCAGGGTACAAATGCGCATGACCGACGTCATATCCTCAGTCTTTTTTGCCGCATGGTCCGATGCAGAAGCAGCGTTGCAAGTGCCGTTCGGCGTTCTGAAATTTTTCGAATTCGGAGTTTCAGACCGAGTCAAAGTTGGCTAAGTACCCCGTTGGGGAATATTTTAGTTTTTCTTGCCTCAGTGGTTTACCGGATGTCAGAAAAAGTGAATAACTGTATTTCTTGTGGGAAGCAGATACCGCATAGAGATTATCATACTTTGTGTATTCCTTGTTTGGGGCCTGAGCACGACGTTGTTGGGTGTCGCTTTTGTGCTAGGTTTAATAAGCGCACTATTAAGCGGAGGTTAGATTGTGCCAGGTTGGTCTTCGGGAAGCGGTGCAATTACAATATGCCGCCGGATGCTCCGACGCCCGCTTCTTCGAAGAAGCGCAAAGACAAAGCAGCTAAACCCAGGCAAGAAGAGTCGTCCGTACCGGACGCAGGTTCTTTGGAGGCGTCGGTGGAACCGGTGGTTCCACCGGAGGCTTCTCTGGAGTCCCAGGGAGAGACTTTGATTTTGCAGGATGTGGCCTCTCAGGAGGCAGGTCAGGCTGAAGGGGCTTCTCAGGTTACTGTACTCCCCTCCCTTCCTAGGGTGGTTAGGCCCTCTCCTTCTGTTTCCAAGGCTTCTCCCAGAGGCAGGCCAGGTTTAGCTTCTGTTGGTGTCACTCCTAGTTCTTAGCACATGCTCAAAATGGCAGAAGATTTAATTACTTTGATTAGAGGCTCTTTGCCCCCTCCTGATAAGAGGCCTAGGGTGGAACCAGAGTTGGGGAGTTTTGAGCAGGTTTCGGATGTTTCAGAGTCTTCGGCTAAAGACTTGCAGGAGTATTCTCCTTATTCTGATTCTGATGTGGATGATTCTACTCCTTCTGCTTCTCCTCCAGAGGATTTTTCTTTTTCAGAGACTCTTCATTCTATGAGGGAACATTTTAAGTGGGAAGGTCAGGACTTCTCTGATTCCAGGAAAAGGCTTAGGGAATTTTTGCTTTTACCCCAGCATAGGCCTTTGGCTATTCCTCCTGTTCTGGATGTTGTGGAAGATGTGTTTGCGGAGGCTTCACTTAATCCTGATTCTTTGCCTCCTGCTCCTGTTAAGCCGGACAGGTATTACAGGGTGCCTGAAGCTCATAAATATCTGTATAAGAGTCCTAGGGCTGACCCAGAAACAGTTAGTCAGGGACCTAAGGGTGTCAAGGCCTCTGTGGTAAAAAATCCGGTTCCTCCAGATAAAGAGGCCAGAGCTTTGGATAGATGGGGAAAGAAAGTCTATACTTCTTCCACCTTAGCTATGAGGGCTTTGAATTGCCAGTTTCACATGTTGAAATATCAAAACTATCTTCTTTATCAATTGAAGTCTAAGGTAGATGCTCTGGCGGAAGGCATTGAGTGTAAAGAATTGCAAGATTTGGTACATGTTTCTGAACAGGTGGGTAAGCATTCTTTGCAATGTGGATTTGATGCTGTACAGGCCTCGTCTAGGGTGGCTGCCACTGGGTCAGTTCTTCGCAGGCACGCCTGGCTGAGGGATCAGAATTTGTCTGACCATGTTAAAACAAGGATTTTAGATGCTCCTTTACAGTCTGATGTATTGTTTGGTTCTCCTGTGGAGGCAGTTTTAAAGAAAATGGAGGACAAGGCTAAGTCTATGCAGACTGTTAAAGATTTTTTGCAAGTTCAGCCACCGAAGTTTAGTAGGAATTGGCCTGCTAAGGGGTGGACGTACCCTTCTTATGATTCACAGTCTAGGGGAAGATCTAGACGTGGTAGGGGTAGAGCTCAGGGCTCTTTCAGACCTAGAACAGGGAGTTCACCTGCACAGTCTTCGGGTGAGGACAGGGGCCAGTCCTTTCGTAAACAGGCCCAATGACCTACCTTTTCAGCTGCCAGAGCCTTCTTGTCTGGCAGCACCTTTGGGAGGAAGGTTGGCACTCTTCAAAGAAAATTGGAATTTGATTACCCAGGACAAATGGGCATTGGATATTATACACCAAGGTTACAGGTTTTATTTCCATACATTGCCTCCTTTCAAGGGCATGCCAGACGTTCCTCCTCAGCAAAGAATAGAGGCTCAAAAACAAATTTCTCTGCTGCTGCAGATAGGGGCCATACAGCCGGTCCCTCTGCCAGAAGTAGGCCTGGGATTTTATTCACGCCTGTTCCTAGTACCAAAGAAGGGGAACACGTGGAGACCAATTTTGGATTTGTCTATCCTCAACACTTATCTGGACATTCCCAAGTTCAAAATGTTGACGTTACAATAGCTTTTACCTCTGCTGGGCAAAGATCACTGGATGGTGACTCTGGATCTCAAGGAAGCCTACCTTCATGTTCCTATCAGGCTAAGTTGCAGGAAGTATCTGCGTTTTCGAGCTGGGACTTCTCATTATCAGTTCTCTGCATTGCCCTTTGGCTTATCTACTGCGCCCAGAGTGTTCACAAAGGTTCTGGCTCCAGTGATAGCTTTCTTCAGGCTAAAAGGAATACAGATTTATCCTTATTTGGACGATTGCCTGATTCTGGCCAAAGGAAGGGACGAGCTTCTTCATCATTTACAATATGTGATAGCAGTGCTAAGATGCCTGGGGTATTCTGTGAATGAAATAAAGTCCAGTCTAGTACCCTCTCAGGACATGTGCTTTCTGGGTGTGAGACTGAATACAGCATCCCAGATGGCCTTTTTGACCCCGGACAAACAAAAGAATCTTTCACTTTACTTCCATCAATTGTCTCATCTGTCCAGGCTGACTGCAAGGACAGTCCTTCAAGCCTTGGGGTTCATGGCATCTTGTATTCTGGTGCTTCCCAATGCCAAACTACATATGAGGAAGCTACAATGGTATCTCAAAAATGTATGGACTCAGCACTGCCAAGATATGGACACTGTCATTCAGATAATACCTTGCATTCAAAAGGAATTTTTGTGGTGGGCTCAGGAATGTCACCTAAACAAGGGACTCTCTGTGACCCGCCAGAGGTGAGTCAGATTCTAACGACAGATGCCTCAGACAAAGCTTGGGGAGCTCATCTAAATGGAAAGTGGATACAAGACACGTGGCCTGCCAGACTACAACATCTACATATCAACTTGAAGGAGATGTTAGCAGTCCAATTTGCATTAATAGCTTTCAAGGATTTACTTCTTCCAGGGCAGGTGTTGTTTCTAACAGACAACACAACTGTCATGTGGTACATCAACAAGCAAGGGGGAACACATTCTTATCCTCTATGCAGGCAAGCAATGATTTTGTGGGAGACTGCTCTCAGTTTACAACTCAATCTTCAAGCAAGGTTTCTGCCGGGAGCACAGAACTCCTTAGCAGACGTGTTGAGCAGACGAATTATGGATCCCCACGAGTGGAAATTGGATCCTCATGTATTTCAGAAATTGACAGTGTCATGGGGAACTCCAGACCTAGATCTGTTCGCTTCTCCACTAAACCACCAGCTGCTAAAGTTTTGCACAAAAAGGTTTCATCCCACAGCTTGGAAAGTGGATGCTCTTTCTTTCAATTGGAGCAATCTTCATGTGTATGCCTTTCCACCTCTGCCTCTCCTCCCAAAGGTACTCCTAAAGGTCAGACAGGACAAGCCAAAGATGATTCTAATAGCTCCAGATTGGCCTCGACAGCACTGGTACCCATTACTGAGAAGTCTGGTTCGGGAGCCTCCATGGCCTTTGCCTTCGATTCCACACCTGCTGTCTCAAGAGAACAGTCATTTACTCAATGTCAAACTTCACTCTCTTCACCTAACAGCCTGGCATATTCTGTTTTAAACCCTGGAGGGTCTCAGCTTCCGCAGCAAGTTTTGAATGTTATTTTGGAGGCCAGAAGGCCTAGTACAAGGAAAGTATACGCAGATAAATGGAAGAGATTTTATTTTGGAGTGCAGCAAAGGGATTTGATGTTGCTAAGCCTAATTTAAGTGTGGCTCTTCAATATCTTGCTGAGTTACTGGACAAAGGGTTGTCCTTCTCTTCTATTAAGATTCATGCTGCAGCAATTTCTGCTCACTATGACTGTGATCCACCTTTGTTTTCTCATCCTTTGTTTAAGCAATTCCTTAGAGGGGCAAAGAATATAAGACCCCCACGTAGAGCTCCTACTCCTGCTTAGGATCTCAATTTTGTGTTGGAGAAACTCACTCTACAACCTTTTGAGCCTGCAGCTACTGCTGAGTTGAAATATTTATCTTGGAAGACTGCTTTTTTGTTGGCCATTACCTCTGCGAGAAGGGTTTCTGAATTACAGGCCCTTTTGGCAGTTGAGCCTTTCTTAATTTTCCGTAAGGATAGGGTATCTTTACGTACTAATCCTTCCTTTATGCCTAAGGTGGTTTCTAGTGTGGCTTTAAACCAAACTATTAATTTGCCTACTTTTTATGCAAACCCCCAAAATAAAGGGGAAAAGATTTTGCACACCTTGGATATACACAGGCAGTTGCGATATTATTTGCACAGAACTAAAGGGTTCAGGCAGTCTCAGCAGTTGTTTGTCTCTTTTCCTTTGGGTTCTCAGGGCAAGCCTGTGTCAAAACAAACTATTTCTAAGTGGATTGGGTTTTGTATTGTTTTCTGTTATTCCCATCATGGTAAGGAAGTTCCAGCTGGGATTAGGCCTCATTCCACTAGAGCTACTGCCACATCTACAGCTTTTTTAAGGGGGGTGGCAACTAAAGATATTTTGGAGGCAGCTACTTGGAGTTCAGTACATACTTTCTCTAAGCATTACCACCTTCCACTTTACTCTAAATCTAGGGCTGGGTTTGCCACTGCTATTTTACAGGGCATTTTGGCAGCTCCTACTACTACTTTATAGTTTTGCCATCCTCCCTTACCTCTGCTTTGGGATTCTACCCAAGTGTAAGGACTGCAGCAATGTGAGATGAAGAACATAGTACAGTTTTGTACCTACCATAAATGTAGATGTTTGAAGATCCACATTGCTGCAGTCCAATTTACCCTCCCTCCTTCCCCTCTGTTGTTAGAGGCGGTTGTGTGGTTTGGGTTGTAAATATTGTGCATATTGTATATATATTGTTCATATGATTAGTGCAAGGGTGGTTGGTTGTTTTTTGCTGTCTTTTGGTTTTGACCTTTCTGTTTAGGGTCTTCTGACATCTGGGGCAAGAAAAGACTGAGGATATGACGTCGGTCATGCGCATTTGTACCCTGACGTCCTGATGTCAGTCTTAAGCGCCTTGACCGACGTCAGCCTAATGCTTTGATAGTCGGGCCGACCGAGGACAGCGGACTACCCAAGTGTAAGGACTGCAGCAATGTGGATCTTCGAACATCTACATTTATGGTAGGTACAAAACTGTACTTTTTGCAACTTAACTTATACTTGCAGTCCGCCAGGTGTTTTATTTTTTTGAGAGGACCTGGTTATAGTCCTATCAGGTTCATCTGAGTCAGCACATTTGTTTAAGTGGCTGTATAGGGCGTTTGTTTATCTCTCTGCATAGGAGTCCTTGTTGGCTGTACTAACAGGGACTTTGAAACCATTTATAACATCGCTTAGAAGGCTGTAGTTTGCTTCGGAGAAATGTTTCAGGTTTTTTTGCTCCTGTGAGGGTGTCGGGTCTGATCTTTATTTCAGATGAGGCAGATTTATGGTCTCATTTAACCAGGGAAGGCAACACACTGGGGGTAGTGCAGTGACTCCCCCATGTTGATGAGTACTAGTTCTAGGACATTCGATTCCCTTGTGGGGGTGAAGACTTAACTGTTCCAGGGCATTTGAATTAACGAAGTCCTGGAACCTCAGAGTGATCGTGTTTGTGCTCGTGTAAGTTGCCTAGTTTATAGATGGTCCCATGACCAAGATGTTTGGCTGTATATTGAGTGACTCTAGCAAGTCCAGGTAGGCGGTGTGTTTCTCCTGGTTCATGGTGGTGAACCTGTAGCTAGCTATGATGTGGTAGGGTATTTAGTTATTTGGACCTGGAGTAGAAGAGAGTATTACTGTTTCACCAGTCTCCAGGTGCATTTGGATTTAATAAAGATGGATACACCTCTATTTTTGGTTCTTTCACGCTCGTTTTGGGGTCTGAACATGTGAAAGGCATTGTAGCCGGGGTGCTTTCTGCGGCCTTGAACCAAGTATCGGTGACTGGACAGACGTCAGCATCTTCCAAGGTGAGGAGTGCTTCCAGGGAGTGCAATTTACTGTTTACACTCCTAATATTAAGCAGCATGACCTTGAGTTTGTTTCTAGTGGATTTTTTTACGTCAGAAGTTTTGTTTTGACATGGGCACTATGGGGAAGCAAGTGTCTTTGCCAGTATCCGAAAGCCCTGAGGAGACAGGTGAAGGCCACCTCTGGCAAGGATCCCCTTGGAATAACAACAGAAGCTAAGCCAGTTGTTGAAATCAGTCATTTTTTGTTTTGTATTGTGGCATCATCCTAGGTGAAGGTAGAATGCTGCTCATGACTAAATTCTCAGATTATATATCCCTAGCCCTAAGCAGCATTCTACCTTCACCTAGTCCAGAGAGGTACTTATCAAGTCATTTACTCCAACATATACTATGACAGAGTCATAACAGTAATTGTTGGTGAGTAACCTGAGTGCGTGCATGATTTGATGGATCCTAGCACCTGATAGGCGACCGTGATTTTCTCCTTGTCCAACCTGGTGAGAAGGACATCTGTGTTTCTCATTATTGAGTCACCTGTGGCTAGGACATTTGGTTTTGAGGTGTTTTGCCTAAGGGGCTTAATTGCGGACCTACTGATATGTGCGTTGTATGTGTAATAGTGGATTCTGTTTGTATACCAGTATGTGTGGGTTGTTTGCACTTGGTAGGCTCTTGGTGAGTACCACCGCATATATGGGTTTACGTGTCTTGACTTTATCTTGTGTAAGAGGAGAGGTGTGTTCTGACAGCCTGTTTGATGTCTTGTTTATTGTTACGTGAGAGGACTGATTCAAGTATTATGGTATAGTTACGTCTCTCACATACTGTATTTGTATGCTTTAGGAGTAGGTAGTTGCCAGTATACATAAGGTCATTGCAACATTGCTTCAGGATGCCCAAGTCAATCAGGTTGGCTGAAGAAATGTTGGGAAACTGTCTGTGGTAGCAGGTAATTCCCAAGTACTAGTTTGTGAGAGGGCAAATTAATCAATTATTGCTCTGGGAATAACAATGGGGCTTATTCTATCGAAGATCAGGGATGAAAAGTTCATCTCGGTTGCCTACAGTGCAGAATTATGCAGATGAATTGTCCAAAGAGCAGCAAGAAGGCCTGGGAGGACTTCACTGACTGGAGTCTGTGAAAAAAAAAAATTCTAGGTGTTTGCATCTGTATAAGGCACTGCTAACCCCTGTTGTACAGTGTGCAGCTACTCACAAAATTGAGCCTTGTTGTACAAGTGAACAGTTTTAAACTAGTCTGCTAATAGGAATTCACACACTGATCCTTACTCCAGCAATCCCCAGCTCTGACAAGGCTATATCCACACTTCTCCCACCAGGGTGCAGGGGAGCACTTCTTAATGTAAGATGGCTGGATTTGAGTTCAAGTGTATCAAAATCAGGCTAGCTTCAGCAAGTCTGGGTCTAGTCTGTGCTAACTAAGCAATATTCCAGTGCAAAACAAATGCAGGTAATGAAGCGGGCACAAACAGTAAACACAGTCAAAAGGACACAAATTAATGCAGTAAAACAGTAAAATACATATGAAAAAGTGCAGATCAAACTCAAAATAATCTTACTTTCTTGATGTTCTTAGTGTTTCACTGTTGCAGTCATCACATTTGGGTTATCTGCTTGCAGTAGCCCTCATTTGGCCTGATTATCAAAGTCTTGGGTCCTGCGTCAGTTGCTGTCTCATCTTCCATGACGTCAGGTAGTCAGGGGTATAAAGCATGCTGCCGACGCCATTACATCAGTCTTTCTTGCCGTGTGGTGCCCGAAGCAGAAGCAGTTTGCAAGTGCCGGTCGGCCGACTCCTGAAATTTTCGTTTTCGAGTTTCAAAACAGAAGTCTTCACCTAAAGCGAAGTACCCTGTTGGGGAAACTTTTTCTTGCTCTAAACCGATGTTAGTAAAAGTCAATAATTGTATTTCTTGTTCAAAGATTTTCATTCGTACTGTATTCCTTGCTTAGGCCCTGACCACAACGTACCTCCCTGTCAGTTTTGTGCCTTATTTAAACCGCAAACTATTTGTCATCAGTACATTTTCGCTTCTGAATATTTTGGTACTCGGTTCAATTATCCAGATAAGTCTTCAGTAAGCCACCCAACTACCGACATTCCAAAAAAACGCAAAGATAAAGACAGAGACAGGCCGCCTAGGTCCAAAGCTGCTGACGACACTTCTCCTAAGCTAGTCGCCAGTTCACTGGTACTCAGTGAGGTGCTTTCGCAGCCCCTGATACCTGCCACTTCAGATTCGCAGGCCTCTGCTGAGACCCATTCAGAGTCTGGTATGCCGCGAGATGCTTCAACTGTGGAACCTGCGGATGTCTCTACCTTGGATGGGTCCGGAACTGCTGTGCAGACACTGGCTTCTGAGGGTGTATTCAGGCCTACCGACTTGCATATTAAACAGACGCCATCTTCTTCTTCTAGGCCTAAAACTCGAACCATGCCTAGGAAACAGATGCCCAGACCACATGGTCAGGCCTCTATGCCTAAAAAGCAAATTATAAGAATGGCTGAAGACCTTATTACTTTGCCAACCTTCCCCCCTCTGAGACCTAGGACTGAATTTGCTTATGATACTTCTGACCTGGATTCTAAAATTTCTGTCTCCTCTGATGACCAGGATTTACCCTTATCTACCTATGAGGATTCTGATGCAAATGGTTCTATTCCCTCTGCTTCTCCCCCAGAGGATTTTTCTTTTGGTGAAACCTTGCATACTCTTAGGGAACATTTTCACTGGGAAAGCCAGGATTACTCTGATTCTAAAAAGAGGCTTAGAGATTTCTTACTCCTGCTCCAACACAGGCCTTTAGCTATCCCTCCTGTGCTGGACATTGACGATGCCTTTTTGGAATTTAGCTTGGCCCCTAACTCTCTACCTCCTGCTCCAAAAAAACCTGATAGATATTACAGGGTTCCTGATTCTCTGAAGTTCTTTTTTAAAAACCCTACTGCGGACCCTGAGGCCATTTCAAATATGTATTCAAAATATTAAACATAACTACACAGAGTCTCTGTACCTAATATAAAATATACAGTTGATCCTAGACTCACAAATTCTGTATGAATAAAACCCAATCTGTTTTTGAATACATATTTGTACTTGTGCTTATAGGTTTTATCCTTTACTACTTTGTCTGTTTATTTGGTTCATAGATTTGTTTTTATTTAGATAGATTCTGTGGCTCCTTCACAGTTTGTTTTCTAGAGCATTTTAAGTAGAGCATCAAGCTAATTGATTAATTAGATTGTATTACTTGTTCAATTACTGTTATGCCTTATAAATGCTTTTGTGTACTCTGGTCATTGTGATCTGAAGAAGCTCTAAGAGAGTGAAAGCGCTTATCTGACCTGCAGTGTGGCATATATTTTATATTAAATATTTTGTTTTTCCACTTCGCTCATGCCTAGCTATTTTTGTTGTGATTTACATTTACCCTTTGTGGCTTGAGCGTTTACTCAGATATCGGCAGGACTGCTTGTTTTTACTTCGTTTTACTTTTTACGTTCCTGCTTTATCTGTGAGTGGATTATGCAAGACTCAGTGGATATAGAACTCGATTACGAGCCCCGAGGTGTAGACCTGGGCTCTACAGGACTTTTGCGGAAAAGATTTGAACAGTATTTGAACTGTTCTACAGTCAATTCATGGCAGCTTGGTGATTCGGAACGTACCAGTGACGACAGCAATGCGACGGCGGATTTGGAGAGATTACAACAATCCCTGGATGCCTTAGAGAAGGATTTTTCTCGGCTGAAGCATCTTCAAACGCAGCGACTTCATTTTCAACACTGCCTGGACATTAATATCATACCGAGAGGGTTGAGGGTTTTTAATATGCCCAACCAAGGCGAGCAGTATCCGGAGCTGCTGTCTAGGTGGCAGCGTATCAACCTTGAGGTGAGCAGGCAGTATTTGACATTATTAATTGATTTCTTTAGTCCTGAAGAATCTGCGCTCATTGAGAGCATAAAAAATCAAGAGCGTTATATTTTTGACTCTTTTTTCGAGCTCGTTAGTGAAACCCCTGTTCGAGAGTCTACTGGATGGGGTTTCAGCACTAGAGCGCAAATTGCTCCAACAGAAGAAAAAGAAAATATTCAGGGACTTAAAAGATTTTCGGTTAGGCCAAGTATTTATTTGGCCAAGGCATGGACAGACTACTACTGTATCTTTGACAGATAATGCATCTAAATCTGAAACTTTTGTTGCCACTAACATTAGAGTTGACGCGACTGCTTTAAAACAGGTTGAAGTTACCAGTCATGCACACGCTGGTGTAACCAGCGTGAAACAGAATGATATAGGGGCTAAGCATACCCCATTAGTAAAGGAACCTATATGTGTAACTGTACCTGTTAGCAATGATATTTTAGCTAGTGACACAGAAGATGTCATTAGTTTAACACATGTTGAAAATAGTGATGAGAATTCCACTACTGTGTGTAATAGAGAGATGGATGTGACCACACAGAAGAACTTGTATCCTACGATACAAGTTATGAATAAGGGTCTTCCACCTCAAGTACATATTGATGATGGGGTAGTTAGGTCTAAGAATGGCCCTCCTAATACACATGCTCTAGGCAGTGATATTTCTTTTCCATTACCAGTGAGAAAAGAGAAAGGACCAAGGAGAGGCAGATCGATGAGCAGGACCCGACAAACGGAAGATGTCGGACGAATTCCAACCACATCAGACAATAAAAAAGATGTGGAGGAGCAAGCTCAATTAGTTTTGACCCCTGGTTTGTTAGATCTTCGTGATGAAGGTCAATCATTGATATGTAATGTTTCTAAGTATGCATTATCTTCACATGAAATTAGTCTCTTGAATAAAGGTCTGAACTTTATTCCAAGTTGTCGTAGCAATTTTACAGATACCATCATTGATATCAGAATGTTTTGCCGTAATTTGATGCTTAAATTAATATATAAGGGTAATGATGTGAACACCAATAATGATACAGGTGATATTGATAGATCTATGAAATTCAAACATTTGAGTAATTTTGTCCCCCAACCCCATCCATTAGTTGAAGCTTATATGAAGTTGACGGAAGATGATTTATATGACTATTTTATTAACACTAACATTTCTAGGAAGAAAGGGAACTTGACTAAATCTGAAAGGGAGAGTCTCAAACATTTACAGACTCTGCAATCTTTAGTAATACGACCAGCAGATAAAGGTGGTCAGATTGTCTTGATGGATAGTGAGCATTATTTGAATGCGATGAATACCCTTTTAACTGATGTCTTTTATAAGTGTGTTGGCGAACAAACAGTCAGTGATACTATTTCATATGTATCCAATACTTTGTTAGACATGTTTAAAGGGAATATTATTAATCAGGAGCTCTATAACTACCTGCTGATTAAAACACCATTGGTACCTATTATTCAGGGGCTCCCCAAAATACATAAGAACAAGAATGATCCACCCATGAGACCTATTGTTGCGGGGCAGGGTTGGGTAACCGAACATTTATTGGTTTATGTGGAAAAACACCTACGTCCTGTGCTTAATGGAGTTCCAACAGTACTTGGGGATTCCAAACAATTCCTGTTGGATTTGTATGGATGTTTGGGTAGCTCAAGTGACATAGATGATTTAGTGTTTGCCACATTTGATATTCCATCCCCTTTTTACTGTACTACCTAATGAGGTAGGCATTATGTATATTACGGACTACCTCACAGATCATAGTAATTATTCGAGAGTACAGGTTGATTTGATAGCCAACTTCCTAGAACTTATTTTAGAGAACAACATCTTCATATTCCAGGATAGGTTTTTTCAACAACAAGGAGGTGTTGCAATGGGAACCCCGTGCGCCAATAGCTATGCAAACATGTTTTTGGCGCATTGGGAACATGAGGTCCTTTTTAGGATCCATGAGTTTGAACAGAAGGTAATCTTCTATCGACGTTTTGTCGATGACGTTTTCATCTTATGGAAGGGTAGTATAGATGAGCTTCACTTTTTCCTTGATAGGATTAATCATTTGACTACTTATTTGAAGTTTACCATGGAGTATTCCGTACACAGAATAAAATTTCTGGATTTGTATGTAGAGAAACTTGGTAATGGCCTTATTAATACTGGTGTGTTCCGTAAGGAGTGCCATCATAATACCCTTTTATTACGTACCAGCATGCACCCTGGATTCATCTTTAATAATATAATTAAGGGGCAAGCAATGAGAACTTCGAGATTGAATGCCACCGAACTAGGTTTTAACAAAGAGGTGGCAGATTTGAAGCATAGATTGCTAACACGTGGGTATGGTTCTCGTGAGATTGATGGCAATCTTATGAATATTAGAGAACTTAGGTCGGGGCGAGCAGCATCCTACTTTGGACCTACTGTAACTCCTGATGCCAGTTGTCTTACTGACCGACAGGTCAATGTCAAGATCTCCATACCATACACTACTGACTATCCAGCCATTAGAGATATTATGTCTAAGCATTGGTCCATCCTCTGTACAGATGAGAGTATCCAGAGGGTGGCCGGGACTAAACCTAAGTTTCTTTTTAAGAATAGGCTTAATTTGAGAAGGATGCTCTGCTATCCCAGGACCTCTGCAGCTATTAATGTTGTTAGCTCCACTAAACCATGTGGAGAATGTAATCACTGTGACTTAATAGATACTGATACCCATTTTTTGCATCCCGACCTAGGTACTGTCTTCTACACTAATGTGAAAGCTAATTGTAATACAACTAATTTAGTTTATCTTGCAGTGTGTCAAGTATGTGGAGCATTTTACGTTGGGAAGACGAACCGGAGACTTAAGGACAGGATACGTGAACATCAGTATCATATAAGGAAAGGCTCTACTTTTAATGCCTTGGCCAAGCATGTTTCATCTAGTGGTAATGATCACATTTTTGGTTTTAGGGTCCTTGAGTTGATTCATCCCAGTATTAGACGAGGTGACATTACTAATCACACTGAAGATAGGGAGAGTAGGTGGATTATTGGGTTAAGAGCTGACAGGGGTGTCGGCTTGAATGAGAGAGCCTCAATCAAGCCGAGTCTAAAGAAACGTAAGAATATTAATATTAATTTTTAGTATACTAATTTTATAGTCAATTCTGACTAATTATTGCTTAGCCGTATTTTAGTTTCACCTAAAACAGATTGGGTTTTATTCATACAGAATTTGTGAGTCTAGGATCAACTGTATATTTTATATTAGGTACAGAGACTCTGTGTAGTTATGTTTAATATTTTGAATACATATTTGTACTTGTGCTTATAGGTTTTATCCTTTACTACTTTGTTTGTCTGTTTATTTGGTTCATAGATTTGTTTTTATTAATGTTTTTTATTTAGATAGATTCTGTGGCTCCTTCACAGTTTGTTTTCTAGAGCATTTTAAGTAGAGCATCAAGCTAATTGATTAATTAGATTGTATTACTTGTTCAATTACTGTTATGCCTTATAAATGCTTTTGTGTACTCTGGTCATTGTGATCTGAAGAAGCTCTAAGAGAGTGAAAGCGCTTATCTGACCTGCAGTGTGGCATATATTTTATATTAAATATTTTGTTTTTCCACTTCGCTCACGCCTAGTTATTTTTGTTGTGATTTACATTTACCCTTTGTGGCTTGAGCGTTTACTCAGATATTGGCAGGACTGCTTGTTTTTACTTCATTATAGTAAAATGTCTGAGAAGCAAAAGTCTGGCTTCAAAAGGTGTGAGTGTGGTCAGAAAATGTCAGTTACGGACAACCACTCCACTTGTGTCTACTGTTTGGGTTCTGTTCATTTGCAGGAAGTGTGCTCCATCTGCCACTCCTTCAGCGCCAGAGTTCTCTTGGGGAGGTGCAGGAAGCTGGTAGATAGGGGACTCCTGAAGCCTGAGTTTCAGGCTGCTCTGGACAAGACTGACCTTTCTTCCAAGGCTTCAAAGGGGTCGAGGTCGTCCAAGTCCTAAGTCCTCGGCTCCTAGCTCCTCTAGTATGGTTCGATCATCGGCTCCACAGCGCTTGGAGCCGTGTATCGATCCTTTACCTCGGCCGTGTATCGATCCTTTACCTCAGAGCCCAGTTGTGGACCCGGTGTTGGAGACTCCTCGGTCTCCGATTCTTCAGTCGGTGCCGTCTTCGGCTCCTTCGACCCATCCCTCGACCCATTCTTCGAGACTATCTGATGTGGACCTGGATCGAGTGGTTAAGAGATTGCTAGAGAACCCGGCCCAGGCCAAAATGCTTTCCGCTTCGAGCCACTCAGCTTCAAAGCCTGAAATTCCAACCCTACTTTCTTCTCCTCCTCCTCCGAAGCCAATCGAGCTCTCGGAGCCAGGGCAGACAGAACCGATGCCGGTAGAGCCCTCGGAGCCAAGGTTTGATCCACCTCCCTCGGCTCCGTCGACCTTGATCTCCTCGGTTCTGACAGGGGAGTCTCGGGGCCGACACTCCCTCGCTGGCTCCGGGGTGGAGAGTCTGACCGATACTTCGGTTCCGACCCTTCCCCTAGGGGCTTCGGCGCAGGTGGCTTCGGCTCTGTCCTCGGGATTGGTGCATGGGGTCCTGGCTCGGGGAGTGCTGCCGGCCTCTTCGGAGCTGACAGACTTCTCGGACCGGAATTCTGGTGCCTTCGATGCCATGAGGAAGGTCATGTCTGCCAAGACCACTACCTCCTCGGATCTTTCTTCCCCTCCCCCTAAAGGGCCTCGTTCTATCTCTTCCACACAGGTCCCTACCAAACGTCGAGACCCAGAGCCTCGGGTATCCCCATTGGGTGGCCCCTCCTCTACAGGGACTTCACCGGATGTTCCCACCGATGAAGTACCCAGGAAGAGGTTGTGCAAGAGGAGGCACTTGGATTCCCCACAGGAATCCCTGACATCGGATACTGACTTGGAGGAATCAGAAGGGTCCCCACGATCCCCCTCAGAGGATGTCTCATTTGCAGACATATTGGAGATCTTAAGGCAGAGGGGTGATTGGCAGTCCCTTGCCCCTACTGAGGATGAGTCGGTACTCCTGAAGGCCTTTGGGTCTCAACCATCCACCTCCTGGGTTACTCCCCCCTTCGATGAATTAATGGATCTGGTTGCTCGAAGGGTGTGGGAGTCCCCTGATTCAGTGGAACCGGTCCCTCGGAGGCCCAACAAGTTCATTACTTCCCCTGCTGACAAAGCTTTTCTTACCAAGGGAGTCCCTGTTGATGCCATGGTGGTGGCGGCAGCCACCAAGAAAGAGATGTTGGAAACCTCTTCGTCTATCCATCCTCCTAATAGGGATTCTAAGACGATAGACAGGTATGGGAAACGCATATTTAGTTCTGCGGCATTTTCCATGAGATTGCTCAGCTACCTGACCCATTTTACCCGCCTTCAACGAGATCTCCTTAAAGAGCTGGGAGATAATCTACAGGGTAACACAGCTGATGCACTTTCTAATAGCAACGCACATCCCGGGATCATCCAATGTGATAGCGGACAAACTGAGCAGGGCCATCCTGTTGCCTCACGAGTGGTCCCTCAAACAACAGGTGGTGGACAGGGTTTTCCGCAGATGGGGCCAGCCTTGCTGCGATCTGTTTGGATCTCCGATGAATGCCAAATGCAGCAGCTACTTTGCCCTTTATCCCCCACTGGGGAGCAACCCGAGGGACGCGCTCGTACACGATTGGCCCCCAGGCCTCCTATATGCCTTCCCGCCAATTCCCAAATTCATACAGAAAGCCAAAAGTCTGGGAAGGACTGTGCTTTTGATAGTCCCGTCTTGGCCTCGTCAGATTTGGTTCCCCTTCCTATAGAAATATCGAGTGGAAGAACCATGGACTCTGGACCCAGTGCCAGACCTTCTGACTCATTCGTCGGGCATTCTTCATCCCTCCCTCATCTCCCTGAAACTGACAGCTTGGCTGCTCCAATTCCCATATTTGCCAGGTCTCAAGATTTGTCTCCCGCGGTCCAACACATTATAGTTTCCTCTCAT
Organism: Protopterus annectens; assembly: GCF_019279795.1. Classification (NCBI taxonomy): domain Eukaryota; kingdom Metazoa; phylum Chordata; order Ceratodontiformes; family Protopteridae; genus Protopterus; species Protopterus annectens. Next base: position 366,294,592 of record NC_056740.1, read on the forward strand.
AAATTGTCAACCAGGAAGCTATATAACAGCAAATGGAAACAATTTGTTCACTGGGCTTCTAACCACAACATTGACCCTTATGTTGTCCCTATTCATACCATTTTAGAGTTCTTGTCTTCCTTGTTCTATGAGGGCGCAGCTGCTGCCACCATAAGAGTTCAACTGGCTGCAATTTCCAACTTTCATGTAGGGTTTAACGGGTGTAACATCATGTCCCACAAAATATGTAAAGCCTTTTTGAAAGGGGACCCATCATCTCAGACCTCCTCTCCCTGGAATTTGAATCTTGTTTTATCCCAATTGATGCTTTCCCCCTTCGAACCCGCATCATCCTGTGACTTTCTCCTGGAAAACTATATTTCTGGTAGCCATTACATCTGCGCGTAGGGTCTCCGAACTTCAAGCTTTATCTTCCAAGCCCCCATATTTGATCTTCCACCCTGACAGGGTGTCCCTTAGGACAAATCCTACCTTTCTTCCTAAGATCTGTTCAGAAACTAACTTAAATCAGTCCATTGAGCTCCCAGCCTTTTTTAGACACCATACCAACAGAATGGAATATGTTACACAAGCTTGATGTTCACAGACAATTGAGAATCTACTTGGACAGAACGAAAGACTTCAGACAATCTGATCAACTCTTTGTCTCTTACGCAGAGAACAAGAAAGGTTCTGCGGTGTCAAAAATCACATTATCTAAGTGGCTTTCTGACTGCATTAAATTCATTTACTCCTCCACTAACCAGCCATTACCGAATAATGTCAAAGCCCATTCTACCCAGGCTGTTTCTACGTCATTGGCTCATGCAGCTCGTTTACCCTTGGATACCATTTGTGTAGCTGCCACATGGTCACAACCTCACACGTTTATCACTCATTACAAAGTGGACAGGGCTTCCTTTGGTTCCACTGTGCTCCAGAATGTTCTCCCTTGAGCCACCCAGGGTTAGGGTGCTTGGGACGCTACCCACGTGTAACAACAAAATGGCAACATAGAACAACTTCACATAAAGAAGTTATGTCCTTACCATAACGTTCCATGTGAGTTGTTCATCTCGCCTTTTTGTTCTTACATTCCCTTCCACCTTCCCCCTCCTGTTGAGAAAGATGGTTGCCTTGGTGGATTGGTCGGTCTTGTCAGCCTGTCTTCTTAGGACAGACTGTGTTTTTCTCCTTTCTGCATCTCTAGGTACCTAGATAGGTAGGTACTGTAATTTTTCTTAGTTTTAGGCTGTCTTCGGGTGCAGCGTGCTAGATCTGGGGGTTTACAGTAGAGCGTCATGGGATATACACTAGGTCTCGAGCTTCTCTAAGAGTTTGAGCTTGAAAAGCGGCTGACTCGGAGCTGAGGGATCGGCTCCGAACCCACGTGTAAGAACAAAAAGGCGAGCTGAACAACTCACATGGAACGTTATGGTAAGGACATAACTTCTTTTTTCATATGTTAAAGTATCAGCAGCAAATTATTGAATTGCTTAAACAGAAAATGATGTTGATTCCTGATTGTGCTAAAAATAAGGATTTACAGGATTTAATGCATTCTGCTGAACAGGTTGGAAAACATACTTTGCAATGTGGTTTTGATTCATTAGAGGCATCTTGCAGGGCTGCTGTCACCGGGTCTGTACTTAGAAGGCATGCTTGGCTTAAGGAGCAATCTTTGCCAGATCATGTTAAAACTAAATTGATGGATGCTCCCTTAAATCAGGACCACCTGTTTGGCGACAAAGCAGAAGAAGTTCTTAAAAAGATGGAGGAAAAAGCTAAATCTATGCAAAGTTTTTTTTTTTACAAGTGCAGCCTCCTAGATTTAGTAGGCATTGGCCCTCAAAAAATTGGTCCTTTCCTGCCTCTTCCAGGCCTTCTCAGTTCAAACCCAGAACCAGCAGAACACCCAGGCTTCAGTCCCAGGGTACGCACAGGACTAAGCAGTGAGGGGCTCCCACTTCCAAATCAGGGAGTAGTAAGACTCCCCACTATGGTAAGCTGTCTCAGTGACTTAACTTTAAAACTTCCAAGCACTTCTCAACTGACTGCCCCTTTAGGGGGGAAAGATTGCTGTGCAAGCAAAAAACTGGGAACTTATTACCCAGGACAAATGGGTTTTAAACATAGTATCTGAAGTAGTTAACTTCATTTGATCAGCAACCTGTGGGTTTCGGATCCGAGCCGGCAGCATACCAAGCAAAAGATCCGAGCTCCAAGCTCCTCCCCCTTTCCCATACTACACTGCAACCTCCTTCCAATCCTCAAATCTCGTTTGCTGCGGCTTCACCAGCATGGGATTTTTGAGCTCCAGGCAAGTGTCAGGGTTTTAACTTTGGTCTGTGTATGTCCTTTTGATAATTTTTAGAAATAATTATTAGTTTAGCCCTCTCTGTTTATGATAATTATTGTTTTTTTTGTACCTTGAAAGTTAACTTTCTGTTAGTGTAGGCCCCTCTTCCCGCCCGTAGAGTGTGTGTGTGTGTGTGTGTGTGTGTGTGTGTGTGTGTGTGTGTGCGTGTGTGTGTTCTCTAAGATGTCAGAAAGTGACTTTCTCTAAGTGCACAGAGTGTGGCCACAAGCTGTCTGCAGCCGATGGTCACACTCTGTGTGTAGTTTGCTTGGGGGTGGCCCATTTGTCTTCCGGTTGCAAGATCTGTGCGGCCTTTAACCCACGAGCCCTGCAGGATCGCAGGCACAAGTTAATTCTGGCGGGTCTTCTACCCGCAGAATCAATTTCTGCCTCTTCTGCTGCTTCCTCACCAGCCATGGTTGTGGCTGTTCCACCTTCAGGCCCTTCTCCCCTGTCCAGGACTCCCCCTCCCACCTGACCACAGGGAGAGAGAGAGGCCAAGAAAGACAAAGTCAAAGAAAAACACAGGGAGACAGAGAGACATTTAGAAAGGATAAAGATAGAGAGAGGGGCCGCAAGCGACAGGCCGAGTTGGATCCAATGGCCCCTCCCACTAAGGTTATCTTGTCTCCGGTAAAAGTTATGAGGCCATCTTCTCCTTGGCTCCATTCACCACGTTTTTCTCCGAAGCCGGAGGAGGAGGCTAGACCACCCTCAAGGTCGTCTTCGCGTCGGCTCTCCCGGCCGGCATCGGTGGCATCCTCCAGATCGACTTGGAGCATCTCTGAAGCAGACATGGATCAGATGATGCGAAGGTTTCTACAAACTCAACCCCAGATGGGGGTACTGCTGGCTCCCCCCTCCTAGTGCGGGGAGTTCATCTCCGTTTTTCGCCCCAATAGCTCCTCCTCCGATCCACCATCTGATATCGGAGTTTACGGATCCGAGGAGCCCCAGAATCAGGGGATCAGCGCCGATGGTGCCTTCGTCCTCGACGCTGGCCATGCCCTCGAGTCTGTTGGATCCGAGCTCTCAGAGCCGAGAGTTGGGTGTCGGATCCGAGGGGATGAGTGCGTCATCGGCCCCATTGTGGTCAGGGCATACCGTCCCTTCGGGTCCGGCTGTTCCAACTTCTGCTTCGATCCATTTGTCAGATCCGAGGGTCTCGGCTACCCTCACTACCAGTTTCACGGAGGCCGGTTCTCCCTCGGCATTCGACGTTGTGGAGAGGGGTTCTCTCTGAAGGATCGAGACCCCTCTCTCTGTCCTCGGGGTCCATCCCTGCTCCCTTGCAGCTGGGTTTGTCTTCAGTCATCCAGTCCCCTCAGGGACAGCCTGTGTCTGTTGCGCCCCAGACAGTTACCTTGGAGGAACATGAAACCATTTGTGAGCCCTCCCCGTAGAGTCCACCTGAGGAGGTCCCTCACAAACACCAGTGTAAAATGAAGCACTTGGACTCGCCCGAGTCCCTCACTGAGGATACCGACTTGGAGGAAGGGGAAGGTTCCCTCAAATCACCCCCAAAGACGTCTCCTTTGGAGACATTATGGAAATCCTTCGCCAGAGGGGGGTCCGCCCAAAAACCTTCGTCTGACGAGTCTGTATTCCTGGAGGCAGTCGATACAGGCCCATCTACCTCTTGGGTGCCGCCCCGGCCGACCCTCTAGTTGATCTTATAACCACCAGAGCTTGGAAGTAACCGGACACTGTGGAGCCTATACCCAAAAGGCCTGACAAAATATTGAGTCCACCGGCAGATAGAGCTCCTTGAAACAAAGGTTCCCCGGTTGATGCCATGGTGGTGGCGGCGGCCACAAAAAAGGAACTCGCCCAAGAAAGATGTTCTTCGTGTTTCACTGCTGCAGTCATTACATTTGGGTAATCTGCTGGCAGGTTGCCCTCAATCGGCCTGAATAACAAGGTTTTGGGTCCTGCGTCGGTTGCTCTCTTCTCTTCCATGATGTCAGGTCGTCAGGGGTATAAAACATGCAGCCGATGCCATTTTATTCGGTCTTTCTTGCCGCTCTGTGCCCGATGCAGAAGCAGTTCGCAAGTGCTGGTCTGCAGACTCCTGAAATGTTCCTATTAGAGTTTCAGAACCGAAGTCTTCAAAATAAAATACCCCATTGGGGAATTTTTCTTGCTCCTTACCGATGTCAATAAAAGTTAATAATTGCATTACTTGTGGGAAGCAAATACCTCATAAGGATTTTCATTTGTACTGTATTCCTTGCCTAGGCCCAGATCACAATGTGCCTTGCTGTCGGTTTTGTGCTAGATTTAATCAACGCACTATTTGCTTCTAAATATTTTGGTTCAAGATTTAATTATCCTGAAATGTCGTCGGTTAACAATCCGACTACTGGAGTACATAAAAAACGCAAGGAAAAAGACTGAGACAGACCGTCGAGGTCCAAAACCGATGATGAAGCTTCTCCTAAGCCAGTTGCCAGTTTGCCGATACTGAGTGAGGCGCTTTTGCAGCCCCTGATACCCGCTACTGTTGAGTCGCAGGCCTCTACCGAGATCCATTTAGAGTCCAGTATGCCACAATATTCTCAGAGTATTGAACCGCAGATGTCTCTCACTTGGATGGGTCAGGAGCCGCTGAGCAGGCACCGGCTTCTGAGGGTGTTTTCAGGCCTCAACATTTTTATATTAAACTGATGCCAGCAACAAAAACAAGGTAAAAAACAACTTCTATGTCTAAAAACTGACGCATGAGCCACGTGCTCAGGCCCCTATGTCTAAAAAAACAGATGATCAAAATGGCCAAGGATTTAATTACCTTGATCAGGGGTTTCCAACCCCCCCCCCCCCCCCTAAGAGGCCTAGGCAAGGCACTGATTATGAATCTTCAGATCAGGTTTCCATTTCTTCTGATTCCTCTTCTGATCAGGAATTTTCTGTTCCACCCTATGAGGATTCTGATGCAGAAGAATCCATCCCATCTGCATCTCCTCCTGAAGATTACTCTTTTGGAGAGACTTTGCATACTTTAAGGTAACATTTTCACTGGGAGAGTCAGGACTTCTCTGACTCAAAAAAGAGGCTTAGGGATTTTCTCCTTCCTCAGCATAGGCCTTTGGCAATACCTTCTGTATTAGACATTGTTGATGGTGTTCTCGGAATAAAGCATGGCTACTGATTCCCTGCCTCCGGCTCCTAGTAAGCCAGACAGATATTACAGGGTTCCTGACTCCCATAAGTTTCTTTTCAAAAATCCTGCTGCTGATCCTGAGACTATTTCTCAGGGTCCCAAGGGTGTAAAGGCCTCTACAGCCAAAAATGCTACCCCTTCTGATAGAGATTCCAGGGCGCTGGATAGATGGGGTAAGAAGGTTTATATGTCTGCAGCCTTGGCAATCAGGGCTTTAAACTGCCAGTTTCATATGCTTAAATGTCAACAGCATGTTATGGGCTTACTGAAACAGAAAATGATGATGATTTCTGATTGTGTGGAAAATAGAGTTACAGGAATTATTGCATTCAGCAGAACAGGTTGGAAAGCATACTTTGCAATGTGGTTTTGATTCCTTGGAGGTCTCTTGTAGGGCCGCCGTTACTGGATCTGTGATTAGAAGGCATGCCTGGCTCAAGGAACAAAATCTGCCTGATCATGTTAAAGCTAAATTGTTGGATGCCCCTTTGCAGCATGATACTCTGTTTGGTAATAAGGCAGAAGAGCTTTTAAAGAAAATGGAAGACAAAGCTAAATCTATGCAAACTGTAAAAGATTTCTTGCAAGTGCAGCCACCCAGGTTCAGTTGGCATTGGCCTACTAAAAATTGGTCCTTTCCTGTGTCAAGTGGGTATTAAACATAGTATCCCAGGGGTACAGATTTCATTTCCGTACTTTGCCAATTCCAAACGGATGGCCGGATCTGCCACAAAACCAGTGGGCAGAGGCCCAGAAACAAGTAATGTCCCTCATGGATATGGGGGCTATTCAACCTGTACCAGAAAAGGAAAAAGACAAGGATTTTACTCAAAGACTTTTCCTGGTACCCAGAAAAGACAATTCATGGCGCCCAATACTGGACTTAATCGATTCTGAACACATTCCTGGACATTCCAAAATTCAAAATGCTGACTTTACAACAGCTTCTGCCTATGCTAGGCAGGAATGCTTGGTTAGTAACTCTAGACTTAAAAGAGGCATACCTGCATATCCCAATAAAAGGGAATGATGCAGAAGATACCTCCGCTTCATGGCAGGTTTTTTGCATTACCAATTCTCTGCACTGCCCTTTGGCCTATCTACTGCGCCCAGGGTCTTTACAAAGTGCCTGGCACCAGTAATTGCATTCTGCAGACAAAGAAGCATTCAGATTTACCCTTATCTGGACGGTTGTCTAATTCAAGCAGAGGACAAGGACACTCTTCTTCATCATCTGACTTTTGTAAAAAGGCTTCTAGCATGCCTAGGGTACACCATAAACGAAAATAAATCACAACTGGTACCCTCACAAATAATTACATTCCTGGGTGCAAGTTTGAATACAACTGCCCAGATGGCTTACCTCACGCCAGACAAACAAAGGCAACTGACAACATACTTCAAACAAATGGCAGCAAAAACCCAGTTATCTGCAAGACAAATTCTGCTGGCTTTGGGGTTCATGGCATCCTGCATTCTACTAATTCCATGTGCGAGACTGCATATGAGGAAACTTCAATGGTACCTGTAAAGTTTATGGAGTCAACATTGTCAAAGTCTGGAAGCAGTGATTCCTCTCATTCCCTGCCTACAACAGGAGTTTCTTTGGTGGGCAGAGACGTCACCAAAACAAGGGACTGTCATTCACTGTACCCCCTGCCACCCAAACCCTAACTACAGATGCATCAGACTGTGCTTGGGGGGGGTCCACCTAGCAGGGAGATGCATTCAGGGCAAATGGAGCCCGAACCAAATGCATCTGCATATCAACCAGAAAGAGATGCTAGCTTTTCAGAATGCTCTGACAGCCTTCAAGGACTTACTTCATCCAGGACAACTACTGATAAAGACTGACAACACCACAGTTATGTGGTACATAAGCAGGGAGGTACACATTCCTACCCCCTTTGCAGACAAGCCATGGCCTTGTGGAACACAGCCTTGACTTCAAATACATCTTCAAGCTCATTTCCTGCCAGAAAGCAAAATACTCTGGCAGACGACTTAAGCAGAAATCTTATGGACCTGCACGAATGGAAACTGGATCCACAAACCTTCAGCATGTTAACACAGAAATGGGGGAGCCCAGAC